>NC_072736.1:2794622-2953364 GCF_026930045.1 Uloborus diversus | reverse complement strand
GAAAATGGAAATTCGCGATTGATTGAGAGTTAGAACGTTGAAGGTGATTGAAAAATTGTGGTGTTAATAAAAAAAAAAGCGATCTTTTCACTAGTATATCAATACATTGTTCCAAACTGCTCACCGTTCAAAAGAATTGTCGTTCGTTTTTTAAGAGATCGTACTGAACAGTTCGTTTTAAGTTTTCGATCTTTTAGACCCGTTCGCTTATGAACGACAAACCCATAACAAGAAACATACCTGGAAAAAACAGAAAAGTTTCCCGTTGAATTTAACGTGGAATTCTTCTGAAGGAATTCGGAAACCTTCTCAATAAGCAAATATGACCGAAGCTAAGGCAGAATTGCAAGCATATACCAAGCTGCGTATTTACCCGCAATTCTGAGCAAAAGCTATAGCATTCAGATACTCATTTCACCAGTATTTGAATCCCATGCGATCTGGACGGGCCTCATAATCGCAAGAAGGCGAAGTACATTAAACAATCTGAATGTACTTTTACACTGATAGCTGCAAATATTTTTCGTAACATTATGAAGCCTGAATCCTTGTATCGATCCTTCCACCTAGTACCGATTCAGGAAACACTTCGCGACTATACTTGTTTTTCACAGGATTCTGAAGAAAATCAGTGAAATCCCGGAAGGTTAACCGGAAATAATCTTTTGACGTCTCGAAATTTTCTTATGTTCGCGTGGCCTAGCCTTTTAGCACAACCTCTCTGGAGCGGAAGGGCACATTTTTAATGTTATTTCCGAAGCTGATATTGATCTATTGATTAAATGATTTTAATATACAGTATCATATATATTTTAAAACTGAGCGTGTGTATCTATGTATCTATGTCTGAGTTACTTCTCCGGAACACCAGTGAACTGACCATCGAACCAAATTTCGACAGATTCGTAATTTTCCCCGTCTTTATGTTTGGCTATTTAGCATAATCCTCCCAGTGTAATTCGTGGGAAATATAAACTAAAAACCATTAATTATGATACTTAGGTTTCAACATTAAATCGCCATTTTTCGAAGGCTTTCCTCCTTCAAATTATTATTCAGTGCTTCATCTCCACACTCCATTCAATCATTTGATTGAAACTTGCAGCGGGAAGAAAATCATTAAGAAAGCTCTGTTGCCAGTGGCGGCTCGTGCCTTGAAAAAGTGAGGGGGCCAGACCATGGGTTCACTCCCCCCTCCCCCCACCCTACCCCGATTTAAAAAAATTAAAGATTTTTTACTTAAATATTTTTTTTAATATTTAAACTTTCTTAAAATAATAATTTGTGTTAAATGAATAAAATTAAATTCATTTTAAGCACAGGACAAGCTACAAAATACTGAAACTACTAAGGAAATCACGAAGTATATTAATATCATGCTTATGTCCATGATTGCTGGCAGGATGGTCCACTCCCCCCCCCCCCCCGCTTTCAAAAATAAAATTTAATTAATCAGCCAGGAAAAAGCTATAAAATTCATCACAAAAAAATCAAAAAATATGTCCAGCATGCTTTCAGGCACTGCAGTACGCCTCCCTTGCAGCACCGGTAAGGGTCTGCAAGGGAGGCACTTCCATCCCCTGGATTTCAAAAAAAAAAAACATTTTTAAAAGCAATGTTAATCTAATTATTTTATTAGTAATTTTATTTTTCATCTTTTAATAACTAATTATTTTGAATGAGTAAAATAAATTTTATTTTAATCAAGACCAAATTACAAAAGTGCAAAAATATTATGGTCAGAAAAATGTTATGATCAAAAAAATATAAAAGTTATAAAGTAATTAATTTTAACAAAGATAAAAATGTATCTCTGTTTACGCTTCAAAATAAATAAAATTAAAATAGACATAAACTAAATTTAAAAAAAAAACACAAAAATAAATAAATTAAAAAACTAGCAAAAAAAAAGAAAAAAGTCTTAGGGGGGTGTTTTTTACATATGAATCTGCCGTCGTTCATGGGCCGTATTCAGAATTTTTATGCAAAAAGAAACAAATATATCGAACTCTATTTATTTTTTTCAAATTATTGATAACTTGTCACATTTTCTTTAAAACTACATGAGCAGAAATTAAAAACAAGTAATAATTTCTGTGTAACAGTGGGAAACATTTTTTGAATTAAAAAATAATCTTGTAACAATATATGCGCTCAAGTACATACAACACACAACAGTGACGTCTCTAGAAAATAATTTTTAAGGGGGGGGGGGCACAAAAGGAAAAAAAAATCTCATCAATTTGATTTATTTGATTTGCACATAAAATCTCCAATTTTGAAACTTGTAGTTTTATAAACGCAACTAGCAAATGTACCCGGCGTTGCCTGGGTCAGTAATAATTGTAAGAAACAATCGCTATTTTCTTTCGTTTTCTGTTTTAACTGAAAGAACTCAAAACACAGCCGCTTTGACATGATTAAAAATCGAGCTTCTTCCTTACCCATAAAAGTAAAATAGCAATAAGTGTAAAGAACCATCGAATATTCATTTAGAAGCGAAAGCACGAATTTAAGCATATTAAAATTTTGAAGAATTTCCAAAATATGAACTAACAAAAACAAAGATCAATAAAAAAAAACCGTGCGCCTGCTTCATTTAATTAAATAGTACACACACACACACAAAAGAAAAAAAAAAGCTTGATTCAAAATTTTCATTATGATTACTTTTAATATTGCTGTTGTTAGGCAACGAATTTTTGTAACAATGGGTTTTATGTTTAATCACATAGAGTAAAGAAATTACATAGAGAGCCCTGCTATACTAAGAAAATTGAAGCCGGAAGTTGCACCGCTCTATCCAAACATCCTTAGCTTCTTGCTAAGTATTTTATGATACATCTCGATTCCAAACATTCCATTACTGAATCTCAATTGGTTGTTAATTTAAACTTAGATATTGTTGCAAGTTTATGGGGCACGTTTTTGAAATTGCAATAATACATGAATTAAAATGCAAACCAATCCACCAGCTATTTTATACGGTCTCTTTGCGAGATTGGTGAAAACTATACTCGCGAAGCGATCACGTTATCATAACCACGCTAATCATTGCACCGCTGTACCCCACAATTCCGGCTTCAATTTCATCTCCTTTTTACCATAGACGGGGCCTCTCTATGTATATTTCTTTACTCTATGTATGGTGATGTAACTATCTATGGTGAAAAAATGGTTAAAATCCGTCCAGTAGTTTTGAAGTTTACCCCGAACATCCACATAGAAGTGTCCCTTTATGTATAAAGATGAGGATGCAATTCCTAAGAAAGCAATAAATGTCATGCTAGCTCCAGAGAGGCCTTGATTCAAAATTTACATTATGATTACTTTTAATGTTCCTGTTGTTAGGCAACGAATTTTCCTAACAATGGATTTTATATTTAATCATTTAATGGGGAAATTACATGAAATTTGCTGTTTTCCACCATAACTTTTTAAAACTAAGTTTTTAAGGAACAAATTATAGCCTAAGTTGTTCCCCGATTATGTAGCTATCTATGGTGAAAAAATGGTTGAAATCCCTCCAGTAGTTTTGACGTTTACCCCGGACATCCGGACAGAGGTTAGACCTTTATGTATAAAGATAAGGATGCAACTCCTAAGAAAGCAATAAATGTCATGCTTGCTCCAGAGAGGCCTTGATTCAAATTTTACATTGTGATTACTTTTAACATTCCTGTTGTTAGGCAACGAATTTACCTAACAATGGATTTTATATTTAATCATTCAATGGGGAAATTACATGAAATTTGCTGTTTTCCACCATAACTTTTGAAAACTAAGTTTTTAAGGAACAAATTATAGCCTACGTTGTTCGCCGATTATGTAGCTATCTATGGTGAAAAAATGGTTGAAATCCCTCCAGTAGTTTTGACGCTTACCCCGGACATCCGGACAGAGCTTAGACCTTTATGTATAAAGATTTTAGACGGTCTTTGGTGATGCTAGAGGAAAGAACGGTACAGGGAACTACAAGGAAATTCATAGAAATGGAAGTCTTAAAATGCGGCTATAGGCCATATTTATTGACGTTAGGGTAAGGGATGGAGCTCCGGGACTCTTCCCAAACGTTTTTTCCCCTCTCTCTCTTTTTGAAAAACATATGGAAATCAATTCCGCCTTCCCCTTTCATTTTTTTGAAATGGCATTCAAAAAAAAAAAAAAAAAAAAAACACACACACACACAGAATTGTAGACAACTTTGAAGCTTTTTATAAGAAAGGGCCTCAGCTTTGCCCTGGAATTTTTTTCAAAATTGAAGCCCTAAAAACTTAAGCACAGTATTCTATGACAGTATGAGGAGGGTTTCAGAGACTATTCCACTTAAATTTTTCGTAAGTGTCTGTTTAAGAAACACATTTTTTGATGACATTGAAGGAAAGCGGTTCGGAGGCGGGGGGGGGGGGGGGGGGGGGCTTGCCCGAATATTTTCTGAAAATGAAGTCTTAAAAACACAATTGTACGACCATATTTGATAACATTAGGTACAACAATCTTTCGAAATTGAAGTTCTAAACGGAATTTTAAGCAATTTTCTAACGCAATTTTAAGTGATGTTGTAAGGTATTCGGAAAAGTAATGATTTCTTCTCGAAATTGTCAACGCTAACTACTTGAAGACAAATTGTCAAGAAAGGAGCAAGCAGTTTAATCTTGTGCAAATGAAGGCTTCTTCCTTTACTGTGTGTTGTTTATTTTACATAGCCTGAATCGCGTAGGAAGAACATTCAAGCTATGTGAAATAAACAACATACAGGCTGGATAACGGTCTCGGTGATTCCTGCTGTAAATATTGAGGTTCACTGCGTTGGTGTTGAGGGAAAAAAACACACACACACGCACACAGATAATCCGCGACAGCGTATAATCCGCACCTAATTGAAATTACCCTTTTTTAGCGGATAATCCGTGGATTATACGCAGGAAAATACGGTACAATCCTTTTTTTTTAATTTCAAGCATGTACGCACAAAAAAAAAAGAAAATAAAGAAAAAGTTTCAAATTATTGTCTAAAAATAGTGAGGGGGCCCAGGCCCCTTCCCACGAGCCGCCACTGTCTGTTGCCATTTTTTTTCTCTCGAATATGAACAAATAAAATTCTGCCCCCCACCTCTTTTTTTTTTGAGGCTTTTCCTGTAATCAGGGGAGTTAAAATGTTTTCGGTTATTTTTCTGCAATCTGCTGCAAAGTTTTACTGATTTTTTTTCTTTTGGTCAAGCCTGATTGATGAACATGTCACTTGATAAAACTTTTATTTTTGAGGTAGACCGTGCAAAGCCGGGCGACGCAGCTAGTATCAATAAAAAATTGTAAATAAAGGCCCAATTTAACTTTTATTGAACTTTTAAAACAGTTCAAATCTCTCAATCTTTGTTTCAATAATCCCTGAAGTCCCACCTTAAAATAAGCCACCGGTAATTAAAGTGAAGACTTCTACACCGGCAATTCCTTTTCCCTCACCTTTTCCAAATGTCCCCAAACATAAACATCAAATTAAAAGTTAAATGAATTAGCACTAATTTAAAATTCATTTTACGAGACTTCTTTTTCATTTTATTGCTTTTTAACGTTGCCTCGCTAAAAACGAAAGCACTAGCTGAAATAACTGTTTTTCTTTCGGAACACTAAACACAATTTCACTGCATTTTTAGAACGTTTTGCAACGCTTATTTTCCTTTTATTCTGATTTATGACAAAGAAAGAATTTTATTTCGAACTTCATTAAAATTTTATTTTACTCGTAAATAGATTAAAAAGTAAATAAACTATTTACGTAAGTGACGCTTGCATAATTTATTCCAACGATTGTTTCTCTTTATTTATTACGCATGGGATTTATTCATTGTTCAATCTTGTCTTTTGCTTTCTGTAGTTTCGCAAAAGAAAACACTTAATTGGAAAATAAAGGTTTTTCGCAAGAAAGTATGAAACACATGGTACAACCTTGAAATGTTTATTCCTATCTTCTTTCTAGGGAGCGTTCAAAAATAACTTTTTTTCAAAAGTAGAGGACTCTCTCTTTTTTCTCTTTCTCTCTCTGTCTCTCTTACATAATGTATAATTGAGTTTTTTCACAGAATAATTAAGCACTGAAACCCCGATTTTACTTTCTCGAATCTACGTTTTCCCCGCATTTTACGGTTTTTTCATCAGGTCCTGCATGGACGGATCCAGAAATTTTCCAAGGAGGAGGCCGTTGATTTTTTAGTTTACCTCTACTTTACACATGCTTGGGGGGTTGGCACTACAACAATTTTATATGAGACAACTAAAACATAGAGATTTATCCAAGTTGGTACCCAAGCCTATTCCTATCCTTTTCCGTCGAAAGCGTTATTCTAAAATTGCGTTTTAGAATTTCAATTTCGTCGTCGTTCCGGGACAATGTTTTGAAACCCCCTCTCTCCTAACATGATCAAGGATTGTCTAAAATTGCCCTTTTTAGAACTTCAGCTTCAAAAAATAACCGGAAGAAAGTCACTGAACCCATTTCTTTCATCAATACTACCTGAAATGTTTACAACTTAAATTTTGAAAAATATCCGGGCGGAAAGTTTTTAAAATAGACCTCCTAATGTTACCGAAGATCGTCTAAAATAGCCCTTTTGAAACTTCAATTCCAAAAAAGTTCCGGGAGGAAGATTCGAACCCCATTTCTTTTCTATATATCGTCAAAAATAGCCTGCACTTGTGCTTTAGAACCTCAATTTGGAAAAATTGTCGATGCAGTGTTCTGAAGGGAGCGGGCCATCGCCCCCCCCCCCCTTGCCTCCCTTGTATCCGTCCTTGGGTCCTAGTTTTTGTTTTTAATCATAATGGTCATTTAACCCGGATTATAAGTTTGTTTTAGAATTTACCGCATTTTACGCTTTTATTGGAAAATTAAAAAAATAAAAAAATAATTCTAAAATCAACAAATATCTTTTTTTTGTGTGTGTTTTTTTTGCTGCTAATCCACGTTGTCGAAATTTAATTATGAAAACAGAAATGCATTCCACAGACTCCCGTCTTCTGTACGGTCAAAGTATTTCAATCTTGGGGAGAAAAAAAAAGATGCTGCATTAACTTTAAACTCAATAACTGAAACGCAACCCACTGTTACTGACTCTTTTTAACCTAAACGCCAGGGTTCGCAATTAAATGCGTTAAAATGATCTTAAGATGGTATGCATAATGTTCTTATTAGAAGATATAGATGTTATTCTTTATAAAACAGCCTACCTTTATTTTTTCTATTTGATTTTTTTCTTCACATGTATGTCCCGTATTTTACGTTTTTTAAACCCACTACCTTAAGAAACGTAATATCGAGTTTTTGCTGTAGTTCATCAAAATAACTAAACGAGTCAGTTAATGTGTATCCAAAAACGAAATATTTCACTTTCCTTAGTTATTCTATGACAAACCATAGAATTCAAAATATCCGAACTCCGACTGTCCGGATTGCTGATTATCCAAATCGCTTTCAAACTTTCAGAAAAATAATTAAGATACCCCCACTCCCTAACAATATATATCGTTGGAAAGGGTTTTTTCTTTCCAAACAAGATGATGTTTGTTCGATTTCTCACAATTAGTTAGAACAATAGATATAAGCGAATCTAGTTGAGCCAATTTCAAGGTTTTTCTTTTTAGAAAAAGTTATAACAATAGGTCCACTTTCCAGACAATTTTCAACTATAAAACTAGGTCCATTTTCCAGACAATTTTCAATTACTTTTTTAAAAACATTTTGAGAAAATTTGTCATTATTGCTTACGAATATTTTACTGCTATTACTTTATTTTAAACTAGCAAAAGTAACCGGCGTTGCCTGGGTCAGTAATAATTGTGAAAAACAATCGCTACTTTCTTTCGTTTTCTGTTTTAACTGAAAGAACTCAAAGCACACCGCTTTGACGTGATTAAAATCGAGCTTCTTCCTTATCTATAAAAGTAAAATAGCAATAAATATAAAGAACGAACGAGTATTCATTTAGAAACGAAAGCACAAATTGAAGCACATAAAAATTTGAAGAATTTCCAAAATATGAACTAACAAAAACAAAGATCACTAAAAAAACCGGGTGCTTTATTTAATTAAATAGTACACACACACAAAAAGAAAAAAATAAAGTAATAGTTTAAAAAACTGAAAAAAATACGCTTTCGCAGCAAAATGAACTAAAAAGTGAAAAATAATCTTTGGATGATAGTAGTTGACCAATCACTTAATTTTAATGTAATACAAAAAAGCGTGGGGGGCTTCTTATCAGTTGTCTTGAATTTCTTCCATTTGTTGTCCAAGCAAAACTGTAAATAGACAGCACCCCACGCTTTTTTGTATTACATTAAAATTAAGTGATTGGTCAACTACTATCATCCAAAGATTATTTTTCACTTTTTAGTTCTTTTTAGTTCATTTTGCTACGAAAGCGTGGTTTTTTTTTTTTTTTAAGTTTTTTAAACTATTATTTTATTTTTCTGTTTTTTAATCTTATGTTGGAGAATTATCAGGCAAAATTTCAATTACTTCTTTTCGTAAAAGTCTTATCACTGCAATATTTTTTTATTTTCATTAAGTTTGACAAAGTTTTATATACAGAATATGACTGGCAATGTGGACGAGCAAAATATTTCGAATTCTATTTCGAAAAGTTGATCTATATAAACAGAAATTTATACCATGTGTGCAGTTTATATGCATTTTTATATGCAACTGATATATTTATCCAGCTCCGCCAATCTTCTTTTTTTTTTCTTGCAGTTTCCTTTACTTTTTCATTTATCACTAATACGATCCACAAGAACTGAAATTTCATGTACAGAACATGGCATGTACTTCTTCTGTAATGCTTAAAACTTTTGACTAAAAAATTACTTATTTCTATCTTTTTTTTAAAGAAGACACACCTCACAATCGAAAGATTTCAATTTGAAAAGAAAAGCAAGTTACTGCAATCTTAGTATCATCTGTAGTATTGGTGTAGCCATCAAAGCAATCTTTTTGTATACAATAAACTAATAAGGCTTTTTCAGCAAGAAAACCAACCCATCAGAGATTTATGAAAATTGATATCAAGTTAATCCTAGAACAAGGCTCATCTCGATATTTTGCTGCTCAAAATGTATCTTTTTGCTAATAAATCGAAAATTTGTCGCCAATCGGATGCTATCTATGAAGTGAAACGCATAAATCCATTTATTTGACTTCTATCAAAAATCATTCATTTTTTTTTCCAATCGGTATGCAAGGTCTAATAATATCAAACTCATTGTAATGTGTACCCACAGAAGATGCAGTTCCACAAAATTAAATCTGAATTGAAACATTTTTACACATTTGGCGGAGTTTTTTATATTTTACTAGCTTAATTTAATTAAACGGAATCATCAATATGTAGTACATGCTGAATGGGCGAAAATATTTCCAATTGCTTAAATAGCAGTTGTCCTTTTTGCTCCTCATGCTTTAGTTTTATATTTTAATACTTTAGTTTAATATTAATATCATGGTACACTCAATCCTGTTTTTATGAGGTCTTTTTTTTTTTTTTTTTTTTTGAGAAATCACGATTGCTTGTTGTTCTCATTTGACTGTTTTGGCGTGCTATCGTTTTATTTTCCCACCAGCACCGCCGTCGACCGGCTCCTCACGATGCTGCTCCTATAGCGAAAACCGTCTCCAGGTTGCGCCCATATCCAACACATACACGCATACACACACGCGCATACAAACTCACACACCTACACACATATCCACACACACATACGCACACTCCTACATACACACACACGAACGCCTATACACACGTGCGTACACACACAGCACTGCATACACAACATGCACACACATGCTTACATACACACACGAACACCTACACACACAGCACTGCGTACACAACATGCAGGGCCGTCCGAAGCTCTGACGGCGCCCGGGGCGAAAGTTTCCTTGCGCCCACCCACCCCAAAGATAGTAAAAGTAGAAGATTGGACACTGCGTGAGTGTATTGCCGAGAAAACAACGACTTCTAATAATGATGGTATGACACAAAAGCTAACATACAGGGAAAGTGAGCACGCGTTTGGCGCCAATGTTGAATTGGAGTTTCTCGGAATTGGCTCAGAAGTTGCTTGGGTTGCTATAGCTTTTGACTCGGAATTCCAAGAAAAAAGAGGGGCGCAAGGTTTGTTGAGGGGAACACATGACACAGACACGACGGGATACTAATTACCACCCCGATGTCCGATCAATGATAGCAAGATAGTTTGTGATCGTTCTCAATTCCTGGCTTTTTTTTCTGAAGAATGGATGCCAGATGTGTGCAGCGGGCATTTGCTTTGTTGAAATCCAACTGTGCAGTTAAATTGCGTTTGGAAGAAAAGTACACTTGCGGAATTGATGGACTTTTTACTCACAAGCATATTTCACTTCTATCTTTTCTTCTAATATTATACATAAATAGTCCAAAAAATAAACATATTTAATTTTTCAACATTTTTATCGGATGGTTGTGAAAGCACATTCACCTCCCCCCTTAGCCCTTACTTAACCGTTGTGCAATGCATGCTGTAACTTTTTAGTTGATGAATTTGACTCCCATCTGCTCACTTTAATGCCTGTAAAAGAAGCGTTCCCGAAACTAAAACATAAAGCTGACGCGGAGAACTATGACTTTTTCCAGTATTTTATTATTTATAGTCATGACAAAGCGAGTGCTTGTTTCTGATGAGATGAATTGAAAGAAATAATATAATAACAAAAAAAAAAAAAAAAAACGACTCACGGAATGCAAATGTCACAAGAATATCTGAATTAGGGAAATTAAATTGCAACCATCTGATTAACTTTTTGCATTAGTGTTTGTGAAAATTCAAATTAAAGCGAAACATAACGAGCTGAGAAATTACTATAAATTAAAGAAAAAGATTCATACAACAATGACTAGTGATACACAGGAAATAATTGCAGAGTTTTAACTTTAATAATTTGTTGCCTGGGACATACATTTAAAAATCTAATTTAAAAAAAAAATAGATTTTGAATTCCAACAAATCATACAAAATTTATAAATAGGTAAACATTTACATGAAAAAAAAATTTTTTTCTCAAAAAATCTGACGTGATACATAATAATCTTTCAATCAATAAACATAATTGAAAAGTAATTTCAATTACAAAATGGTTTTCAAAAGTAAAAGAAGCTGCAAACAGTCAGTAAAAATTATGCAACTACTGGTGAACAGCAAAAGTTGACTTTTATTCAGCTTTGTCTTGTGTGTGTGTGTTGAAATTTTTTTAAATGAATTTTTTAATTTTTTATGGTAAATTATAATTTTTAATTCAATTTTCGAATTTTTGTGTACATGCAGTAGAAAAACACGTGAAGAATGAATATATATATATATATATATATATATATATATATATACGAGTATATATTTAAAGTCACAATTCCTTCCGAACAGCAAATAGCCGCTGAACATTTTAGTCATTGGAGTCCGTTTCATTAATTTCTTGTTGTATATTGGCACTTTTAATTAAATTGCAATTGAAATGAATCTAGCAGCAGATCCTATGCCCAATATTGTAGAATGAAGAACTTTGCTTTTATATAAATTGAGCGGTAGTATTCCTTAACGCCATATCCAAATGTATACCATAAAAATTCCTGGTATATAATTTTTCTATAACAAAAGGATTTTACTCGTATGCTTTTGAAAAAAATCTTGTGATTCTCACAAAAGTGATTTATGTTAAAACTTTATTTAAAGTACATTCATATGAATACGAACTGAAATAAGATTAATTTTGATTATTGGCTCAATATGTAGTTCCAGAAAAATTCTTTAACCACTATTTTCTTGTAGCCCAATAGTTACTTCAATTAAAATGACATAACGAATCTCTCTCACCTAAGGAATCTTTGTCTAAGGAATGCCTAAGGAATCATTTATGTTGTAAGTAAGAAATATGTAATGAAAAAATAATCTAAATTTAGAACAGCAATCTTAGGAGATTCTCCTCAAATATTTTGATTATTAACTCAATATGTAGTTGAAGAGAAATTATTCCACCATTATTTGCTTGTAGCCCTATAGTTACGTTGAGAGAAACTTCATAAAAGAAACCAGGTCCGGATATATAAGTTTTGGGTCCCCCTACAACAAAGTCTGTAGGGCCCTTTCCCAGAGGTTTCTCTTCTCTTTTTTTTTTTTTTTTTTTTTCAATTTTTCGTTTCAATTTCTTAGGTAGTTGGGTTGAAAGTCTAAAAATTTCCAAATATAAGAAATCATAATAATAATAAAAATGCATTGAACTTTTTCAGAAATCACATTTCATTCAAAATTAACGGATGAATGATGAGTAGAATAATTTGGGTAATTTTTGAAACGTTGAACAAAGAAAGCTACGTGCTAATTTTTTAAACAGATAGAAACATTTCGCATGTGTTTTTGTTAAACAGAGAGAATAATATGGATTGCATTATATTTTTGAATGTTTAATATTTTTGATGTTTTGTAAGAAAAATAAACCGCATTTGATTTGTAAGAAGTTAATTTTTCTAATTATAGTAAATGTAATAAGGTATGAATTAGAAATTTTATTAAGTACTAAAATTTTTAGAGCATGTTCATACATGAAACATTTGCTTGACTCAAGTTGATGACTACTGAAATTTCCAGAGGCGATTACTGTGGTCATTTAGCGAGAAACATTTTGAAGTAATGTACAAAATAAAAGAGTGTTAAGACTCCCCCCTTACCCCACCACCATTTTGAATTTTGTAATAAAAGTGGACATTGTTATTAATGCAGTACTTCTGCTTAATACTGTTATTAGTATTTAAATTATTGATCGCTAAATAAATGTGTATAAAATGAACACAAAGATTACAAAACATCATTTAAGTTTTTAAATAGTTTTGGGGGGGTAATGCTAATGCAACTACTTAATAATGAAAAATTCGAAACCGAACAGAAAAATATTGTCAAAACAACAAATTCGACCTTCCAATTAAAACATTACATTTATTTGCATTATTAAAGGCTGTGAATTTAACAGATTTGCATTTCGTAACGTTTAAATTAATTAGAGCATGAATAAAGTATCCCACCACTTTAAATTTTTTCTAATGGAGTTAAGCCTATCGAACTGAGTCAATCATAAAAATTAGCCAATAATAAGGATTTTCTTTGTCGTTATTTAATGTTTTAAAATCAATATTTTAAGACCGCTAAAATCTTCATTCCCGTGACATTTTCCTTAAATCTTAGAACGCTTTCAGTAAAATTTAACCATTTGATTCACTCTGTTTTGGAACATTCAAATGAAAGTATTAAATTACCCGATTTATTTTACTCTTTACTTATTACAAACTAGGTAGGGTGTCCGAGAAAAACGGAAAACATCGGATAGCGGTCAACAGAAAGAGCTTTGGAACCTCTCTGTTTAGTTACAACTTGAGTTACCCGTTTGTGGCAGAGAAAGCAACGTGCAGGGGCACGCAAGATAATTTTCTTCTGCTTCTCTTATGTTCTTTATTCTGCTCTTCTATCTTTTAAGGTTAGAATTACTGCGTGAAGGAAAAAGTGTGCATTAAAAATTTTTTTATTTATCGAACAGATTCTTTTCTGCTCAATAATGATTAAAAATGAGTAAGTTATGATATAGTGCTTTCAGTTGGTTGTGATTAGCATTCAATCAGCAATAGGTTTAAAAGAGTCTTGAGTATTTGAAATTTTAAACTCTTTTGCTTATAATATTCAATTTTATCTCTCTCAAACTGTCTTTTTCTTTTTTATCCGCTACTTCTCGACCTAAAAAATTAATTTGAAAAAAAAAAAAAAAAAAATAAATAAATGAATGAAATAAAAAAAATAATTTAACAAGACAATGATATTAGTGTACAAACACGATATCGAATGCATAAGTATATGAAATGAACGGTTTTATCTCAAGATCTTTCTATTTTGATTCTTTGAAATCAGATTTTATGGTAATATATAATTTTTAATTTAATGTTTGTGATAAGCTGATTTGTAGGTTTCGTACATGCAGTAGAAAAACAGTGAAGAATGGGGGAAAAATACGAAATTAATAAAGTCACAATTCCTTCCGAACAGCAAATAGCCGCTGAACATTTTAGTCCTTAGATTCCGTTTCATTGATTTCTTGTTTTATATGGGCACTTTCAATTAACTCTTCATAAATTGCGCTTAAAATGAATCAGCAGCAGACTCGATGCTTAGTACTGTAGAATGGAGAACTTAGCTTTTATAATTTCACGTTTCATTCAAAACTAACGGATGAATTATGATTAGAATAAAATGGGTAATTTTTGAAGCTTTGAACAAAGAAAGGTACGTGATAATATTTTAAACAGAAACATTTGGCATATGTTTCTGTTAAAAAGAAAGAATAATATGAATGGCACATATATTTTTGATGTTTTCTAAGAAAACGAGCTAACTGCATTTTAATTTGTAAATATTCAAATTTTCCATTTTTCCAAAAAAAAAAAAAAAAAAACTTTTTGACAGCAAAACACCTCTAAATTTCCGAAATTTATCAAAATTTCCCAACCCTCTTTCCGTTTTTTCTATTTTTAAGCGTTTTCCTTTTAGTTTATTTACTTATTAATGTTTTTTATTTATTTATTTATTTTTAATAGTTATTATTATTATTATTTTACTAGAAAAGTTCTGTTCCAATGACAGACCACATACACACACAAACTGATTAAATAAATGAAATAAAAATGTAAACAGAATAAAATAAAAGTAAATATTTCAAATTAAAAAAAATCAGGAATTTTTTTAATTTATCTATTTGAAGAAATAAATTTAGGAATCTCCCCCCCCCCCCCGAAAATTTTTTTTCATGGCGGAATTCGCGCCATAATTCCCCCCCCCCCCCCCCCCCAGACCCCGGTGGGCACCCCTGTTGTTCAGAATAAAAAAAGTAATAAGTTTATGATATTGTCAATCTGTGATAAAATCTCATTGTAAGTCAAACTTGAAATGCGTTAAATTAGTTGCAGCTTTTCCAACTTTAAGCAGCATATTGTAATAAAAATAACGCACTAATAGCAAATTATAGCAACCGAATTCGCTGTTTTATTTCAATAATTAATATTCTTAAGCATCTAAGACTTTTAGTTTATAGCTTTTTCACATTCGCGAACAGATGAGACAGTAGATATTTTCGGAATCTTATTTTACAAACAGCTACTCTCTTGTGCTTGACGACACCCCGCTGGCGACCCTCCCTCCGAAAAACGGCTTGAGGCTTAATTACTTTCACCACCTCCAAAGACGCGGACGACACAGCGTAGCGAAAAGAGCAGCGCTTCCGTATTGGCGACGTATTGCCTCTACGACACCTAAACGCGACTTTCGCCAAAATTTTCACGCCAATCTTCTCCTAAATGTTGGCTTTTTTGTCATAATGTTCGTAACCAGTCTTCTCCGAGAAAAATAGCATAGGATTATGCTACAGTGTCCCGTCTGGATCCTCTTAAGTCTGTGGTGTCAGGTCATTTCATTCATTCATTCCACGCCGAGCGCCCGACCTTGTCGGACGTGTTTTCTCCTCTCTCGTTCTCCGAAGCCTATGCCCTCGACGCGGAAGAAACAGTGCGCAGCTAGGGATAACGGCGTAGAGGCCCTTGTCAGGGCCGGCGGGGTAACTCCCGTCAGCGAAACCGTCCCCCAGCTCAGCGCCTGGCCTTCTCCCGGTTCTCTCATGTCTTTGGCCACTATTAGGAAGAAATACCCATGCACCATTAAAAAGGGAATATCCACTCGCTTTCAACAACTTCTTGATCGCTACAAGTTTGATCTCCAGGCAACCAAGGAAAAATACGTTGAAGCTTTCGACCAGCCCACTCTAAACGGCATTGCGGACTACCTGTACGAATTTCTCGACGCCCTCTTCAATCTGACCGACCCAAGAACCTGGACTATGGAGGAACAAAAAATCTACGATGATGCTGATCTTCTCTCCAAGGAAAACCAAAAGAAGCTAGACGGACTCTTCCCCCCAGACATCCCCCTCGACAGCGAAAGCGACGAGGAGTTGCCCACACAGAACGATTTCGTAAAGGCTAAAAGAACCTGTCGGAGCCCTCCCAAGGAAAAAGTGACGGCTATCCCCACTAAAAACATGTTCTCCACCCTCTCCTCTAAAGATGACGAACCAGCCAGTCTACAGTGTGCTACTCCTAGTATGGTTACAGATCAGTCCGAACCTTCGGCCACCCAGGATGCTCCCAGAAAGACCAAGGCATGTTCTCCGCCTCCCATCACTGTCGCCAACCCCCCAAATCCAGTTGGTATCTTTGGAATTCCTGTCTAAAGTATGCGCCGGTGCTATCCAAGGAAAAATCACTGGCGATGATCTCAACATCTTTCCAGCCCTCGAAGACGACATCGACCTCATTGAGAAATATCTGCAGGAGAAGAGTCTCCAATTTCACAGTCGAGTCCTGCCCAGTAAACGCCCGCTGAAGGTAGTAATCCGTGGCCTGCCCATCAACTTCCCTACAGAGGATATTCTTCAGGATCTCAAAGGATACGGATTCGACGTTGTAAAGGTTCTCCAAATGAAGTCAGGACCCGAGAAAAGATTGCTGCCCCTATACCTGGCCGTACTAAACAAAGACGAGAAGGCCGACGACGTCTTTGGTGTTGGAAACATCGGATACCTCCGGATCAAGGTGGAGCGACTTCGTCCCAAGACCACTGTGATCCAGTGCTATAAATGCCAGCGTTTTGGCCACACGGCGGCCAAGTGTCATCGCTCCCCACGCTGCCTAAAATGTGCCCAGGAACACAGGACTTTCGACAGTACCAAGGACAGTTCTACCCCAGCCTGCTGTGCCCTGTGTGGCGGCCCTCATCCAGCAAATGCTCCTGTCTGCCCTGAAAGACCAAAACCCCGTCTACCCAAGCCCCCCAGGACCTTTTCTGCACAGGTCGGAAACGCATGGAAAGAAAGGACTCCACGCACAGCTCCCAGGACTACGGACTTCCTTCCCAGACCTGTTGCCCTGCAGCAGCTCTCTGCCCCCGACTCCAGCCAGGTCCTGGCACTTCTTACCCAGGTCCTCACACAGCTCCAAGCCCAACAACAGCAAATAGATGCCCTCGTAAGCGGCCTCGCAGCCCTAGCGAGGCCATAAGCTTTCTCCTCCCCCCCCCCTTTTTCTTTTCTTATAGGTGCGCTCCGGCGCTTTTTTTCTGCACCCACTTCTTATAGATTTCAGGTAAAAGGGGGTTCTCCCCCTCCGCCTGTTAGATATTACATGGCTTGGCTTGGCTTGGGTGTCAGGTGTGGGCAGTTGCCGTCGGATTTGTGAAATCAATGCAATTGACCAAATTTGTTATTCGAAATGAAGGAGCTGCGTTGAACATGATTGCATCGATCTCCAAACATTAAAGACAAGTTTTTGTCTGTGTGCTGTATGGAAAATCCTTTGAATCTGTCCATTAATATGATTTAAATTAAAATTAACCTTTATTTTTTGAAGAACAGTTTGAAACTATATCCTCATAACCGTACTTAGAAATCAGCTGATCCGCCGTAACCGTAGTTTACGCGTGTTTACTTTGTTTACTTCCTTCGAGTATGGCGACTTCAAGTGTGCGTGTTCTATTATGGAATGGTACAAGGATTTTAAGAAACAACTGGGTTTGTTATTCGTTCTTTTTCTTATCTAACTAAAGTAAATTTCCTAAATTTTGCAGTTTTAATTTTCATATTTTTAAGGGGAATGAGATTTCCTTAGTATAGTTATGTGTATGTTGTGAAATGTAGTTTAAATACCTATCAGACTAAATGCTTAATAACCAATTTGTTTTCTTTAAATTATTCTTCGAAAATTCGTTGTAAGGGAACTTTCAGATTCAACATTCTGCTAATTTTTTCTCAAACTGATAAGACTTCTTTCTTTCTTTTTTTTTTTTTTTTTAATTAGGCAAGGTTTTATGTTCATCAAGCAAAATTGCCCATAGCTAGCAGTCAGGTGTTTGTGAAAAGAAATGCTACCAGGAATATATTCACTAATTCACGTAAGTAGATTAATAGATCAAAAACTAAATGTCTGTTTGTGGACTTTTAAAAATGAGGCCAGTTTAAGGCAGTGAGCACAATTCATGTATGTCTTTGTATGAGTTATCTGCTTACTTGTAAGTACAGAAACGAAGAAAATAAAATAAAAAAGCTAATTGGAGCAAAAATGCCTAGTCTTTACCACAATGAAAAAATAGCATTTTAATAACTGTGATACATAATAGTTTTGGATGTTAATTTATATATATTCATGTGTAAAAAAAACAGGGTTGGCAAAAAGCCGGGTTTTTTAAAAAAGCCCATGGACCCAGGGTTTTTTGGGTTTTTTTAAATAAAACCCAGCTAAAGTTGGGTTTTTTAAAACAAATGCGGGTTATTTGTCTTTTTTAAGGAATATGTGGGGTACTTGTAGCATATTGTAGCATAAGTATATGGACAAAGTGCAAAAATTGTCTTTGGGTAAAAAAAGCTGGAAAACTAGTTAAAATTCAGCGTTTTCTGAATAAAAGTATAAAAGACAAAAAACCCAAGAATGGTAAAGTTTCAGATTTTTTAATTTTCATTATTACCAACAGTTAAAGGCTAAGTTACTTCTCAAGTGATAAAATCTATTGTTCGTTTTTAATTACTACATTTTTTTTTTTGCATTTTACTTTCTTGTATTTCATTTTGTTATGCAAAACTACTGTAGAATCTCAAGTAGTTTAAAAATCCCTTTTTACTGAATTCCAGCTTAATCAAGACATTTCTTTGAATTTTATATTGCCTGTTTTTCTATTTCTGTGTACAGAGTAAGAAATATTGAACTTTTTCGTAAGATAATGAAAATACTGTACCTGTTCTGTTTTCTGTCGACCGTTTGAAAAACCTGTTAATTTCTAAAAAAAATACCTTGTTTATTCGAGATTTGTGACGTGTTGGGACAGGACTTGGTCAAGATAATTTGAGTTATTTAGTGACCAGTTTAAGAAAAAAGTTAAATACCAGGGGTCTGTCCAGGATTTTTCACAGGGTCCGTTTTTTGTGAAAAATCAAATAATTTTGTGAAAAAAAAATAAATTTTGTGAAAAATCAAAAAATTTCGCAAAAAAAAAAAAAAAAAAAAAAAAATGTTAAAACGAAATTTTAGAATTTAGAGATGGCACAAACTGCATCAATTAAACTTAAAGTTGAGTGTTTTCCTCTTCTATGGCGAGAAAATCATTCTGGATTTTTTTTCTGATATTTGGCAGGGGTGGGGGCATCGCTCTTTCAAGTATCAATATTTATCTACCATTCTGCATTATGTTAAATTTTATACTAGATATATTTCTGTACAATATTTAAAATAATTGTAACAAAAATATAAATAAATAAAACAAAATTCAGAATAGGGTTCAGCATTCAACTTTTTGACCCAAGACACTCTTAAAAAGCACAGAATTTCGTTTAAAACTTATAAATTCCGTGATTTTAACAAAAATAAAAAGATATTTCAATTGTTTACCTCTAACAAAGCGTAATAATCATCAAAAATTCGAAAAATCGGATTCCCATAGCGGATGCAAAGAAATCGCAAAAAAGTATAAAAACGGCTTGTAAAAGAAATATTTTTTATAAAATTATTTTAAAATTGCATTTTAGAGTCCTATGATAACATATCATTAATATCTGTGGACACAGTTGACCCCCCCCCCCAAAAAAAAATAATAAAATAAAATAAACCATCTATTCAGCATTTTAATTTTTGACTCATAACAGAAAATGGAATTTTGCTTTAAAAACTTGAAATGAGAGTTCTAACAGAAATAAAGAGACTTTTCATTTATTTCAATCCTAATAAAGCGAAGTTAGCTTGAAAAAAGAACAAAATATGATTCTCATATCGGATGTTAAAAGATTGCATTTTTCAAAATGTAGACATCTAAAGAAAAAAAAATGGTAATTAAAAGAGTTTATTTAAAGTTAATCATTTTGTTAGCATCGAAAAATCAAAATCCATATAATTCTCTCCCAAAATAACAATTAAACATCGCACCGCACCATAAAAACGCAAATATTGACAAGCTGGTGAAATGATGAGAATATTTTCTAATCAAGTCATTATAAAGGTTCAACGCCAGACGCTAAGTGGTGATAGTTTTGAAGTTGGTAACACTATCTGAAGCGATCATATTTTTTCCTCATCCTTACTATCCCTTCGCAGTTATAAGTTCATTTCGCAGATATATATTATTGTTTGTTATATCATGAGCGGGGGGGGGAAAAGTGCTTACCAATGCCTTTTCAGAAAAGTTTACAACAACACCGCTGCTAATTAGCTGTGATAAAACAAACAACCATTATATTTATTTGGCAGTAGCCATTATTTATCGCTTGCAGGAGCATCGCAAGAGTGCCGATTTTTTCTTTTTTTTTTTTTTTTTTTTCAAAATTTGCCGATTTTGTATAAGCTGATCCCTCTAAGTTGACTTAAAAAAAGGTTCTGAAAATGATCGGTTTATACACAGAAATATGCGTTATTTTGCTTTCAGATTTGCTCTTTCAATAAACAATTTGTGAAAGATCCGATCTTGTTTATCAGAATTTTGTGAAGGGTCCGTTTTGTTTGATCGGGATTTTGTGAAAGGTCCGTTTTGTTTGATCGGGATTTTGTGAAAGGTCCGTTTTGGTTGATCGGATTTTTGTGAAGGGTCCGTTAACGGACCCAAATATCCTCTGGCCAGACCCCTGAATACATTTATTTAAAATCTTTGAAGTATTTTTTTTAATGCCGTTAAGAGTTAAGAAATACTATTTAAGTTCAAAATTCATTTTTCATGTTAATTGTCTGTGGTGAAGAACAAATAAAAAAGAAGTTTAAATTGTGAAAGTATTTAAATTAATAAATTTTTTAAAAAACTTCTCAGAAAATTTTTAAAAACCCAAAAGTGGGCTAAATAATGGGTTTTTTTAAATGGGTTTTTTCAAAAAAACCCATTGGGTCCAATTCGGCCAACCCTGAAAAAAAATGCTTGTTCTTGTCAGTTAAACTACTAATTTGAGCTTTAATACCCATTGTAGTAAATTCTTGTTCTAATGTGCAAATAAATCGATATGTTCAAGCTTCCTCATTGTTCCCGAAAATTTTAGTCTTCTGAAAATTTGACTTGAGTTCACTATCGCTCCTGATTACACCATGCAATAATACTAATAATGAATAGCAGTGCATTAATACTACTGTACAAGTAATAATAATCATAACTCAAAAAATGAAGAAGATGATGATAATTGATTTTGTGCAGGAGTAGCATATCAGATGGTTTTCAGTGTTTTCCTGCATGTAAAGGATCTTCACCTTTTCTTTAATCTAAGAAACCTTTTTTCCCCTTGCTTTAGATGAAGCAGCATGTTTAGGTACCATTATGTTAAATTAACTTTCTCATTTAAAATGAGAGAGAAAAAAGAAAGAATGAAAAATAAAGAGTGATGATTACTTGTACAGTAAAACCTATCAAGTTGACCACCTGTCTAAGCTGACCGCTGTTTTCAGGCACGCAATTAGCCCTAATCATATAAATCAACCTCTGTAAGTTGACCACTAAAGTAGTGCACTGCAACTGGTCAACTTACTTTAGGTTTCACTGTACATCCTAGCTAAAAAGAAGGTTTAAACTGAAGATATATGGTTTGGGACCTTCCTTGTTCATTATGCTAAAGGGATAAAAGTCCATTCATAAAGTAATATTTAGTTACCAATACTGGTCCCTTGCATCTTTCTTCAAAAGAATCTCGTGTTAGCTGCAAGATAAGTTACTCATGGAAAAACTCTCGTTATATTCTTTTTGTGTAAGTTGAATTTTGTTGTAGCGCTAGTCCATTGCATTGCAAAACTCAGGGCCGGATATAGGGGAGGGCAGGCAGGGCTGCTGCCCCGGGGCCTCCACAATAAAATTTTTACAAAATATCCTAACTTTCACAGGTCAAAAATATCGGATATATACATATATATCAAAATATTCGGATATATATCAGAGTATCGGATATTTTCCAAAATATGATGATCTTTTCGTACCCTGATTAGGGTCCTCCACTCCTTCGTTGCTCCGGGGCCTCCACACTTCTAAATCCGGCCCTGGCAAAACTTCTGGTCCCAAGGTCTGGTCTTCTATTGCGAGTTTTGGATATTGATACATATAATCGATATATATGTGTAAAAAATATTTTTTTAATCACAATATGTCCAGAAAATTTAATCCCCATTTTGTCTGAGGCATCAACAAGTTGCCGAACTTCGAAGGTCAACAACTGATATTAGTATTTCTTTCAAATAAGTAGAAATATTCGACGACAGGGAATTGAAATTGACTTTCTGGTGATACAAATTGTTCCATATTTGCATTAAAGCTGTTTGTATCATTCATACGTTTTTGGTTTAAGTGGTCTGTCAAGTTTGTTTCTTCATGGTTTTCCTTTTGTTTCTAGCTTTCTATGGCCAAGTGGTCTCATTCAATCTTTCGGACATCGGAGAAGGTATATCAGAAGTGACTGTTAAAGAATGGTAATAATTATTATCTATCTACTATGGTGTAATTTTATTTTGCAGGTTTTTTTTCTTTGCAATAATAAAATTATTTGATCAATTGAAAAACGGGATTGCATTGTAACACTACATTGTTGCTTACTCCAGTTGTAATCTGATAATTTATTATTTGTATTGTAAAAGCTTAGAAAATTCAAAGCAAAATTTTTTAAATGTACATAAGTCTAAAAAATTATTACTCTATATTGCCTAAAAGTTCTTTGTTTTGAAAAGAGGGTATGTACTAGGGTTTCCATTCCCAAGCTCGCAATTTTTTCCCCATTCAAGCATTTTCCAGCTTTTGCCGCTCATAAAACGGCTATTTTCAAAAGCATCATCTGAAGTTTGAATCTTCTTCGTATATCTGAAGAAGAGCAAGAAAAACTGTCTCATATGACCTACGATGGATTTACTATTTAAGAATACAATAAGAATTGAGTATATTTTTCTGAGAATGAATTGGTATTTTCATTCAAGAGTTCAGTTTTCATACGTTCAGCAATTGAAAAAATGCAAAAAAAACTTGATAAGCATTTTTGAAAACCATCATTAAAATTTAAAACTCGGCAAAAAATTGCCTATGCGGCGATACAGTCTTTTTTTCTCAAGTAAAAAGTAAAAGTTTATAAAAATACGTTGAATTCGGCGCGGGATTGGAAACTCTAGTATGAACACAGTAATAATACCATGGACGGATATGAGGGAGGGGTGATAGGGGAGATTGCCCCTCCCATGAGGGGCTCTACCAGCAATTTTTCAACATTGAAGTTCCAAAAGTATTTTTTAGACAACTTGCAAAGAATTTTAATGTGCTTTCAACCAGCAATGTTTCAGAATATTTCAAACTTGGAAGTTTTAAAAACACGATTTTACACCATGTTTGGAATGAGGTTGAAGCACTTTTCTCTAGTAATTTATCAAAACTGCAGTTCTTGAAATGCAATTTTAAACATTATTCAATTTAGTAAGGGGCAGAGGGTTTAGGAACTCTGTTATTTTACAAAATGGTTGTTCTAAAAATGCAGTTTTGCCCCTCCCTTGAAGAATTCCTGGATCCACTAATAATACCATAAACATTTAAACCCTTTTGCCACACTTGCTTTTTCAGAAAAAAGCATTCATGCAATTTTATTTTCATGAGTCAGGTTTTTTTCTTTTTAGAGATGTTAACATTTTGAAGTAAGCCATTCAATTCATAGATGTTATTTAAATTTAAAACTTATTTTAACAAAATTTATTACAGCCGCCCTGAGTCCTTTGTCCAAAAAAAATTTTTTACATTGTAATTTAAAAAAAAGTTCATGTTGCAGCTTTGTCGCAGAAGCATTTTGAAGAGTTTTTTTTGCCGTGCTGTGCTATCGAAACATTTCTTTCCTCTCCTAATGCTGTCCTCAGTTTTGTAGGCCCCAGAAACTGTCAACAGCACTAAATAGCCCATTTTTTAGGAGCATTAGGAGGGAGTAACTGACCCCCTCTCTCGGCTGTCAGAAAACAATGTATATATGGATTTTTCAAAGCCGGGTTTTGTTTTTGTATGCAAATTTTCGTATAAAAAGGCACGTTTTTTGTTCTTTTTTGATGTAATATGAATTGAGTATATACCCTTTGACCCCCCTCCCCCCAGAAATAATCTGCTTGAACAGTGTCAACCTGCAACCTGTGTTAATACCTGAAATTGCTTGATCAATCAAATAAAAGTTTCCAAACAGACAATTATGCTCAGTGACATTTATTCAGTTGATCAAAAGATTTCAGGTATTAATAAACAGTGGTAATATTTAGATTCAGGGGGTTTATTTTGCATAAAATTCTGCAAATGATTGTTGCCAGAAATATTTTGATTTTTTTCCCTGCTGTGCAGTGTAATTTAAACTAGTCTCTCTCAAAATTAATTTTAAAAAAATCTTTTTTACTTCCTTTTACAAAAAAAAGGAAGTATTGTATTCGCGAAAATTTTCACTCAAAAATCATCCTTAATTTCCATTTTTCTCACCCCCGAATGAATGTTGAGTTTTTTCGACCCAACCACACGTGGATATATGCCTAGGAACCTACAGACACCCGAAATATTCATTTTGACGACCCCCGAGTTAATTTCAATGAATTTTCTGGTGATGCACGTATGTATGTGCATTCATGTGTGTGTATATACAAATACAAATACAAAAGTGACGACCAGCAACAGGCTCTGGGACCAGCTAGACTGGTCCTAGTCAATTTACAATCCCCAGTGAAGATCAATGGCCCTCTTAAAACTATCTACTTCCTTGCTCATTACCACCTCTTCCGGTAAGCTGTTCCAAGGTTCCACTACCCTGCTAAAATAATAATTTTTTCTAATATCAATGTTAGCCTGAGATTTAAATAGCTTAAAACAATGACCCCTTGTCCTGTTTTCAGTGCTAAACTTCAGTCCCGTAACATCTTTCATTTTAATAAATTTAAACAACTGAATCATGTCCCCTCGGTCTCTTCTTTGCTCAAGACTGTACATTTTTAGCCTTCTAAGCCTGGAATCATAATCCAAGTGGGAAAGTCCATTTATTAGCCTTGTGGCCCGCCTTTGAACCCTTTTCAATACATTAATATCTTTCTTAAGATAAGGAGACCAAAACTGAACAGCATACTCCAAATGGGGTCTTACCAAACTTCTATATAAGGGCAGAAGAACTTCTTTAGATTTGTTTGAAATAGATCCATTGATAAACCCAAGCATCTTATTGGCTTTGTTGCTAGCAATGCTGCACTGTTGGCTAAACTTTAAATCCTGACTTATTAGGACCCCCAGATCAGTAACTTTGTCTGCCTGACTAATGGCTGAACCTTGCAAATAATAACTTGTATACTTATTTCCATGCCCTGAATGTAGCACTTGACATTTCCCAACATTAACAGCCATACCCCATTTATCAGCCCACTCCGTAATATGATCTAGATCCTCTTGCAGCTGATTTGCTTGTTCTTCATTTTCTACAGTCCCCATAACTTTGACATCATCAGCAAAACAATTCATGTTCCCAGAAATATTTTTGTGAATATCGTTCATAAAGACAATGAACAAAACAGGCCCTAACACTGATCCTTGAGGAACCCCGCTTAAAACCTCACTCCAATTAGAATAATTTCTCCTTACAACTACCCTTTGTTTCTTTCCGGTCAGCCAGTTTTTTTCCCAAATGAAAGTTTTCCCTCCTATTCCTATATCAGCTAATTTGCTAAGTAGAGCAACATGCGGTACCTTATTGAAAGCTTTTTGAAAATCAATGTAAACAACATCTACAGGCTTCTTATTGTCCAAAGCCATGGTAACTTTGTCATAGAAATGTAATAAATTAGTTGCACAAGATTTTTACCTTTCCTGAATCCGTACTGAAAACTAGTCAATAGATTATTAGTCTGTAGAAAATTTACTATCTTAATTTTCATCAATGTTTCAAAAATTTTGCAAACCACAGAAGTAAGACTCACAGGTCTATAATTTCCTGCACTCCCTTTAGACCCTTTCTTGGAGAGCGGTGTAATGTTAGCCAGTTTGTATCTCGCATAACTCAAAAACGGTATGTCCTTGAAAGTTGAAATTTGGTATGTAGACTCCTAGTGGGGTCTAGTTATGCACCTCCCCTTTTGGTTGCATTTGGATGTTCTTAAGGGATCTTGCCCCTTTTTGGGGGGAAATCCTCCTTAATTTTTGATGTAAACTCAAGTGGTGTTATAATTTGTTGGACATTTAGCGTTATATCGCCAGTCTTTTGGTCGCCAAGTTTTGTCACCAACTAGGTGACAAATTTGGCGATTTTTTAAAAAAAAATTTGGTTTCAATTTGGCCATTGTTGGTGATATTTAGAGAATAAACAATTGAATCACATTAAATTTGCGAATAATGAGGAAATTACATTAAATTGGAGTAAAAGGAAGTCTTGTGATGCACACATCAGCTCGTTTAATTAAAAAATGTATCAAAGTTCAAAATTTCAGGAGCTGATACTTCTCAAAAGTATGCTGAAAATTGTGTTAATAAGTTTTTCTCATTTCCTGGTTTTACTGTAGCTCATATCTTTGCCACCTATCTAATCAATATGCAAAAATCATATGACAGTGCAATTTACAGCACACCGACCTATCTCGATGGTTTTTCACCCAGGCTTGATTCTTCGAATAAGCACTTTACAATTTCTTAACTAATACTGAATCAGGGTTTCCGCTACGGTCGCATTTTTCTCAAAATGCGAAAACACTGTCTCAATTGCGCAAACAAAGTAAAGCATTTTCGCTTTTTTGCTCAAACAAAATTAAAGTATTAAAAAAAAAAGAGAGAGAGAGAGAAACAATGTATAATCCAAGAGAGGAAGCAGCATGACGATAGTCAACTTAATCTTTTTTAAATCTTAAGCCAAGATTTTAAAATTACTATGAAGTCACCAATACTTAGTCTTCCGGCATTATGCCCTTCTCAATAACATAGATAGTAACCCTCAATAACTGCATTATTAGGAGGAAGAGAGTACAACGTTCTAAAAACCAAATATGTAGTTTTTTTTTTTTTTTCATTTTACGTTAAAAAAAAGGATGCCATAGGGATGGAATAAGAATTTTATTTTGAACTGGAGATGAAACACACTGAGACATTTAGAAAGATATGCAAATATGTAACACTTTAGCATTTTGCTAAAACTTTTCCCCCAATTTTAGCTTTTATGCTAAAGAACTTTTGAACCCAGCTTAAACCCTGTATTTAATTGAAGCACCTAGAAACAAAAAATTGTGTGAGTGTCAAAATTTAAAATTTGGAGATGAGTACTATAAAACAGTAAAAGTGATCTCTGATCTGTTTTAAAGAAGGAGATGGTAATGCACTAAGTACAGCTGTATAACTTGATTTAGAAAATCTTTTCAGTGAAAACCTACCTCTAGGGTTTTAACTTTGCATGCGCTTTACTCAAAACTTTAAAATCCAACTACTGTACAACCTCAATCATGAGCGCCCATATGCAAAATTTTAAGGGGGGGGGGCTCAGATATTTCCCCCATGGTTTAGCAGGATATTTTCCCCATAGACACTGATTTCAGTACAGATTAGAAATAATTAAGGTTTGACATTTTTGATAAATTATTCATTAATGGCTGGAAAAGAAATGTTATTACATTTTTGCAAAAAAAAAGTACTAAAACCATGGAAGTTCTAATTTCAAGGGGGGGGGGGCTTGAGCCCCCTTGCCACCTATATGGGTGCCCATGACCTCAATGTCTCGAACCTCTTGGGAAGAGAAAAAAATCGAGCTTTTAAGTTATCAAGATTTTGAAAAATTATACGAGTAACTATCTTTATTACACACACAAACATTATCTATATATTTACTAGAGGACCTGACAGACGTTGCTCTGTTCAAACTTTGTAAATCGAAAAGTTAAAAAATTTCAATAAACTAACGAGTGTTTGAACCATTTTGTTGAAAAAAATAAGTAAAAAGAAAATGTTTTAAGCTGCTTGGTGTCAGAATGCATATATTTTTCTCCCATACTTGATGGTCTGTCCCTTCAGCCATACTCAAAGGATAAAAAGCGTCCTCAGATATTAAGTGTAAAAAACTAACTACCCATCTAGAATAAACTGGAAATCCCGCTGCAACATCCCCCATATGAAAAAGAATAAAACAGTCGAAAGGATATCGTTTAAAAAAATGATAAAGGTAAAAACAGTTCTCTGAATAAGCGAAAATCACTCATCCCCCCCTTCCAATGTAAAATAACACATTCTTTCATTAAAATGACTAAAAACTCTTTAAAAACGAAAAACAATTCTTTGCAATTTGAAATATTTTGCCAAATAAACAAAAAATACAATAAATTACATAAACAGTAGCTTTAAAATGTATACAAATGATCATTCAACTCTATTGTTTATAGCCAAAGTGGCCAAGCCACCACGTTACTGTAATCCAGCCGATCAGTGAGCAAAGCCAACTCTGACCGATTAGCGGTCCGATCTTTTGAACGGAAACTTTTAAAACTTCATATATTGCCTAATTTGTTCTTTCCATCAAAGATAAAGATCTTCCACTGCACTGATCTTTTATGCACAGAACGACTCTGTTGTAATTTATATGGACGAAAATAAACTTTGTTTTGTCTTTAAATAACATCATCTTTTCCTTTAATAATGTACTGATTAGTTTGATAATCCTTAAAGTATTCTTGCCATTGGTGCCAAAACTCAAATGGATTTGAGTTGAGAAACAAATGTTGCTAGGTACGGTACTTTTTGATCATTTGGTTAGGAAAACCTAAAGCACCAATCCGGTCACATGGTTCAACTACGACGACAGAACACACATTTTGCGTGAACCTTCCAGTACTTTACTTTAAAATATATCACGGGACCAAAAATCGTTGCTTTCAAGAAAGGAAGGCTTCACTCTCTCTCTCTACCTTTTATCTATCCTCAATTGACATATCACAGTAGGGAATTTCATTACAAAAAGCAGAGCTGGCTTTCTTATTGTCCTTTGGCAACGGGTTAAATATTTACTTCAGTTCTTGCTCAACAATAGATTAAAATAAATATTAATCATTTGGGAGTTGTAACCATCCAATGTTTAAATTAATTAACAAAAACGTTTCCGATTCAATCCATCACGCTTCTATGTAAACCATGCTTACCACAACTTAATTACACACAAAAAATTTGATATAAATTGGTCTAGCTTTTTAAAAGCATTATGGTGACAAACGTCCGCATAGAAGATTTTTATATATTTAAGATATATTGTTGCCTCAGAGTAATAGTAACATATATAATCCTAGAAATGACAATAAACTATCTTATTGTTGCTCTGAGGCAACAATGTGTACTATGTGACCACTTTTCATTGCAATTAACAAATTACTTTTCAATATTTTACAAGGTTTGAAATTTATTTACATTCCAGTTTCGATGTAGCTACATTCTAGCATTCGTTATTTTGACTGGATACTAGATATTGTTAAGCTGGATTAGTGTTACCCCCAGATTGAAAAATAGACTGGGTGCTCCCTGATAAAAAATTTTTTTCTTTTATTCAACTAAAAGGAGAAAGGGCTCTTGCTCAAAATAATTTTGTTGTAGAAAATTTTATTTTATAACAGTTATTTTTATTTCTCTGTACTAAATGCACACAAATCACAAGTACATTTTTAATAGTTATTATTTTCTTAAATAATAATAATAATAATAAATTAATGTTTAGTTTAATAAATTTTTGAGACATCATTGTTTGACTGTACATCCCTTTGCTTCTCACTGCTTTTTATACTTTTCTATACTATAAAATTGTTATGACTTATTACTTTTTTGTTAAAGGTACATAAAAGAGGGCGACCGAGTCAACCAATTCGATAGCATATGTGAGGTTCAGAGTGACAAGGCCTCCGTGACCATAACCAGCAGATATGACGGATGCATCAAGAAGGTCTATTACGAGGTGGACGACATCGCGAAAGTCGGCTCTCCTCTGGTGGACATCGAACTCTTTGAAGAAGACAGCTGTAAGTGAAAATCATCCCTGTAATCTGGAATTTTTATAAAGTTTATCATTGTTTTAATTCACATTTTAAGTTGGAAACAAAGGCTCAGTAGCCAGCATACTATTTGTGCCAGGAGCCTTTTTTAAATGAAAAGTCGACTCCGCAGCTACTGAAAAGTGGTTGCCAAAAAACATTCTGAAGGTTTAAAAATTTTTAAACCACCGTTTCAGACTCTCAATATAATAATTAACAGGCAAAATTTTTTCAAAATCAAACATAGTGAGCAACATGGCCTGTGTGATTTCACATGGATTTCTAATTTCTAATTCAAATTCAAGAGTATGCTTAGTTCACAGGTGTAAATAGGGAAAAGGGAAAGTAAGTTTCTCTGAAAATAATAAGGAATCACAGCTATCTAATAGATGAATTCCTTTTAAAAATTATGTTAATTTCATAATATATACATCACATATTTAAACTCATGCTTTTTTTTATTTTAAGTATATTTTAATGTGCACTTTTAATGCTGTATGTGATAAAATATATTTAACAGCATATGATATGATTAAATTAACATTGGCACTCACTTTTTTCAATTTCTTGACTTCTTTTTCAATGTGTCAATTTCTGGTTCATTGTGTTATCTTTTTTGTTACCTTTCTTCCAGTTGTTATAATGTATAAAAGGCAGTTTTGATAGTTAAAGGAAAATTTTGCTCTGCTTTATTTTCATTTTTCAAAACTCTTTCGTTAAATTGATTAGAATTTTCGAAGGATCTTGATCACTGAGGTCCTTTTTAATTGCTCTTGTTGCTAACCTTGTTTTGATGTCCTTTGTACCCACCAGCTAGCTCTGAAGAACAGGTGGATCAAGTGCAGGATCATGTAGCTGCTCCAGCCGGCTCTGAAGATGTTTTTGCTTTTGCACCCAAGGTTCTGACCACTCCGGCCGTAAGACGCATCGCAAGCGAAAACAATGTTAGTAGATCCGACTTTTTCAATCATCTTTTTTTCTCTTTCTATCAAGGCCGGATTTAGGGGAGGGCAGGCGGGGCTACTGCCCTGGGGCCTCCACAACAAAGGGTTTTTTTTGTAAGGGGGTTTTAAAAAAGGACAAAGGCTACAATAAAATTTTTTAACAAAATATCCTAATTTTCACGGGTCTGCAAATTTTACGTTTTTTCTCTCAGACATGTTTTTTTTTTTTTTTTTGTATTTCTACAAAGAATGCTTGCACAAAAATAATATTAGTATCGATATATCAGAAAGCCCTGATTGCAGGTATCCATTTACTATCAATTTTTTATTTGAACAAGATTTCAGTGGAAGTTTATTTTACTTTTTAATTCATTTAATTTGTAATTTGTACCTATGAGTGAAAGAGAAATAAAGTAAGTAAAAAAAAATCCTAAAAATAGTTAACTTTGCAGGTCATCCTTACAACTTCTCGCTTCTTGAGCTCAAAAATTTAAAAATTATTTGACGAAATGACTTGAATGGAAATTTTTTTAATGGAAAATATTGGATATATACATATATATCAAAATATTCGGATATATATCAAAGTATGGGATATTTTCGAAAATATGATGATCTTTTCGAACCCTGATTAGGGGGCCTCCGTTCCTTAGTTGCCCCGGGGCCTCCACACTTCCAAATCCGGCCCTGCTTTCTATACTTAAAAAGCTTTTCCTCTGTTGAGTTGGTCTGAGTAATTGGAAGCAAAATTTCAGTATTTCAACTTTAGATCCTTCCTTAACCCTGAGGATGAACTGAGAGATAATGTTCTGTGCATTGCATACAAGACTATATGCACTCCCTGACAGTAATTGTGTTTCCAAATGAAATCTGCTTCCATTTACCTCAACTTGTTCCCTATAAGAGACCAGGACGGTCATTCCAAGCTCGTCAGCTTGCGAGATCGGGATTTTTGCTCACGTGATCGGTTGTGACGTAGAAATGTCGCAAAGTAGCATTTTAATCTACTTGAACTTAGCTTGCGGCTACGTTCAAGTAAATTAGAATACTACTTTGCGACATTTCTACGTCACAACCGATCACGTGAGCGAGAATCCGAATCTCGCAAGTTGACGAGCTTGGAATGACTGCCCAGGGATAAGTGAAAACAGTAGAGGTTGATGAAGGTCAGGGCTGTCCAACTGGCGGCCCGCAGGCTGCATATGGCCCGCCAACACATATTGTGTGGCCCACCAACATCTTATTCAGCACGTTTCTTTTTTCAACATTTTATGGTGTCAAGAAGCATCCAAGACTACCTATCTTGGTCAAGTCGTGGTCCCCAAAATTTCCTCTTGATCGCTTATTTACACCTTTCATTGTATTGGGAGAAAAAGGTACAGGACATCTACAGGTCAAGGTCAAGTAGTCCTACCTTGCACGCTGGTGTTCAAACGAATTCCTAGAAATAGCATTGCCTCGTGTTGGTGGGGGGAGATAAGGAGGGAAGAGAGAAACATTTCAGATAAGCAAAACCTGCCTGCAATTGGTTAAAAATAAAGACCCCCCCCCCACTGACTCTATGGACTTTGTTGATTTCAAAAAAGAAATTGAGAACTTGCTCTCATCAACTCTCCGCTTTTTTCTGTTGTCTATTGATGTTGACATTCCTGCCCTTGTAAAGAATGCGGATCAGCCTCAGTTTTCCCATTAAAATGTAAGCAAATTGTTTTCTAATCCTTCTGTTTCATTGTTTTATAATTAATAATTCAAGTATTGATTGTTATTGTATAAGAAGTAAGAGGTTGTTGTTCAATTTTTTCAAACTGCAGCCCAAGGAGTTACAGAACTCACTCCATAGGAATCCAACCTCCAAATGCAACCTAAAGTAAAATTTAAGAATAAATTAAGTGTTAAATTTATATGAAATACTAGCAAAAGAACAATGTACTGAAACATCCAATCTGTATTGTCTTCCAAAAATGCAGGAAGTATGACAAGATTAGTTGTTTTTGATTATTCAATGTTGCAATATGTATGGGGGGGGAGGGGTTAGAAGTACCAAATTGCACAGCAAAAATAGCTGGGAAGGTGAAATTCACAACTACCGTATTTTCCTGCGTATTATCCGCGAGTGAGCTATAATCCGCAGGTCCTTAAATCGGCCTGAAGAAAAAAAAAAGCTTTGTATAATCCGCGGCTAATACGATGTAAAAAGAGAAAGTTTGAATTTAACATACCATTTGAGCAACTAAATTAAAAACGTGAAAAAGTAATTACTTTGAAGGCATAATCAAAATTAATCTGAAATATAATCTAAAATATAATTATTTCATTTTGAAATCTTGATTATAGTACGCTAATTACTTGAAAAACAAAGAGTCAAGACAAAGGAGCAAACGGTCAAATCTTGTGCAAATGGCTACCTATTTCACTGTAATCTTGCTTATTTTACATGACCTGAATCGCCGAGAGGAACATTCAAGCAACGTAAAATAACCAACATACAGGCAGGCAGCGAAGAAGAACATGCATGCTTCGTAAAATAAACAACATGCAGTCGGCGTACGGTCTCGATCAATCGATTGATCGGTGAATCCTACTGTAAAAATATTGAGATTCAATGCGTTGGTGTTAAGGGGAAAAAAAATCACAGATAGTCCGTGGCTGCATATAATCCGCGGATTATACGCAGGAAAATACGGTAGATGCTTTTGGTAATCTTCCCCAGGTTGGCACCGTTTTGGAAAAATCACAGTAGCAACAGTGGTTTTCACTGTCCTACCCTAAACTTTTGTGTCTAAAAGCGTTTTTCATGTCTTTAATATAAGGATTCAGACATGTGCAAATGATTTTATTTGCTCTAGCAAGCAAGAGAGCTTCAGATCTTTTGAAGCGGAAAAGTTATGCTCTTACATAAAAACAAATCATTTTTCATGTTTTCAGCATGGTGTGCCATTATTTAAGAGACTTCAAAAAGTGCGCTTTACTGTCTATTAAATATTAGAAGCAAATTTTGTTCTGCAATCTGAAAAATATTTCTGCAGAGATGGATCAAATTGTTATTGAACATTTTTCCTCAAGAAAATAATTGTATCTGTCACATGGGCTTTAAATAAAGATTACGTTGAAGAGGTAGCAAAATCTTTCTGGTTCATACGAAAATGTGAGGAGCATTTGAAACTCTTTGCAATTATTTTCAAGGGCGCCCATATAGGGGGCAAGGGGTGGGGGCTCGAGCCCCGCCTTTGAAATTAAAACTTCCTTGCTTTTAGTACTTTTTTCTTTGCAAAAATGTAAAAACATTTCTTCTCCAGCCATTAGTGAATAAGTTATTAAAAATGTCAAATTTTAATGACTCTAATCTGTCCTGAAATCAGTTTCCACTGGGAACATATCCAGCTAAACCACTGGGAAAATATTTGAGCCCCCTTGCAACTTTGCATATGGGCGCCCATGATTATTTTCATTTCAATTCAGTGATTAGACATTGATTTTCCATTTGTCCAAACTTGACAGCTCTTTAAAATGAAAGAGTAAAAGCATAAATTAAGATCATCTCTTAGTTGTTGAGAAAGAAATAAAACAAAATTTGCAAATACATTTTAAAATTTGTATTTTTTATGCATTGGTTATTAGCAACGCATTTGTCTTTTCTCTATTTCTCCAACATATTTTTAATATCATAGAGTGCGTTCAAGGTAGTGCTGCAGCAATGTCTGCAAGGCTGCAAACTCACAGCCTTTTTCTTTTTTTTTTTTCTGTTTTGTTGAATATCAATATGAAAGCTTGAAAATGTATGAGTAAGGGCAGCAGTTTCAAGTTTATGTGGCAAGAATATTTTTACTTAAGGCAAAATCCGTTATTTTGCACTCTTATAAGGTGATAACTTCAGGTTCATACTTTGTGAGTAATCATAAAATCCGTTATTTTAGGTTAAATTGAGTGAAGTTAAAGGGACAGGAAAAGATGGCCGTATATTGAAGGAGGATATTTTTGCCTATTTAGAGGAACTAAAAAGGAAAGAACCAGGTAAAGAGTATTTCTGTAGGCTCTAGTTTCTAAATTGTGCTTTTTGTTCCCAAATTTTCACCAAGATTTTCAAAGTAAAAGGAAAATAATTATGTGCTTTAATTTATTCTTTCAATCTTGTTTTTTTTTTTTATTTAGTGTACTCCTTGATTTTGGAATCAAAAGGAAGCTCAATTGAAATGTTTATATTCTTAAACTCTTTTTTTTTTCCAAGTTGGCTAACTGTACCCTTTATAGTATTGTTTTGGCCTTAATCAGCTTTAGGACTCGACCGATGCATCAGCGCCGATGGTTCAACAATTTAGCCATCGGCATCGGCGGCTGATGCTAACTTGCAGGAAATATCGGCCCATCGGCCCTAAAAACATCGAAAAGCCGATGGAATTGGCCGATGTTTTCGAAAAAAAAGGACCTTTGCTGTTTTACTTTTAATACAAAGTAAAGGAAGTTATTCTTTTTATATAAAATTGCTTACTTAAATTTCAGTATGAATTTCTATTTTAGTTACCCCTGAAAGACTTTTTAATACTGCATTCAGGTACCAAACAAATTAATTATTGCGTTTTTTTTTCCGACAGGATGTACGTATGTATCTGTCATAAGTCATAACAAAAATGGTAAGCTGTAGAAGGTTAAATTTCGTATGGATGGGGGGGGGGAGGGTGTGTACGTTCCAGTTGTGCACTCCCCTTTTTGTTTTCGATCGGGTGTTCTAAAAAGCCTATTTACTTATTTTTTTGTGGCTATTAATTACTTATTTCAATGCAAAACTAATATAGCGTCTCAGACTAGGCGATCATTTGGTGATACATTTTTGCTGGATTGGAGACCAACTTGGAAACAAATGTGAGATGGCGAAACTGTTTTTGTGTCATTTTGTTAGATTCCCGTTCAACCGACGGTAATTTTTAATTTTTCGATATTTGTAATATGAATCACAGTAATGAAGTCCTTTCTGTATCGCTTCGGCGGAGTTACAAGTTTGGGGCCAGTCGAAATACGTTTCGGGGCCCTATTTCTCCATTATGGAAGTTGTAAAACATTTATCATAAGCATTTTTGTAACTCCTACGGTGCCCCTATGGTTATGGGTCCTCTCGCGCTATTTGCTATATTTTAAATCCGCCACTGCACGTCAAAACAAACTCGGGTGCAAGTTTTAAAAGGGTTTTTCCGCTCAATACTTATGATTACTTTGAACACAATTTTTTATGAGTATTTTTTGTATTTCCGAGAACACTTGCGTGCCTCCTTCCAGTTCCTTCTATTTCTGAAATTGAACTCTATTTGTACTTCTGAGTTGTTTTAAAGCTAACACCATTCATAAAATTAGAATTTTTTTTTCAAACTTTATCTATTGTTTCGGAAAAATTTTGAACATTAATGTAAGAAATTGATTAAAGACGTTTTGAATAGAGACATAATTCGGAAATCAAAGAATCTTCTGAATTTTTTCTTCGGAAGTGTTGTAGTAGGTTCAGAAAACCTTCCGACGCACATAGGCGGATTTAGGCCGAAATATTTGGGGGTGCAACAATAACAGGGATCTGAGGGGGGGGGGGGCTATTTCCGGAATAACAAGGCAGTGGCGAAATCAGAAAATAATTTTAGGGAGGGACACACTTTTAAGTCTAAAAAACGCGATGTAAACCATATTTAGTAAGATTAGGGGATGGGCAATTCTTAACGTTTCAAACTGCAGAAAAAGTCTTAAACGAAAGTCGATATTAGAAGCAATGGGTGAATCTAGCTACTGGTTTGGAATGGGATTCACGCCCCAAAAAAATTTGAAATAGTAGTTTTGAAAAGGCAGTTTTACAGTTCTTGGTGATATTTTAGAGGCAAGAAAGGTACGTGTGGCTCCAAGGCTATTTTTAGAAATTTTAGTCTTATAAATGTGGTTATAGTCCATATTTATGGTTTGGGTTATGAATGAGACTCATAGACAGTCTCCAATCGAATTTTTGAAAAGCAGATAGAAATACGTAACCCCCTCCCCCACGCTACCTCTTTAACTTTTCATAATTGAAGTTCCAAAAATACTACGGAGGACAATTTTTGATGCTGTTACCGGACGGGGTGTTCTGGAGCTCTCGCGTGGAAAATTTTCGAAATTGAAGTCCTAAAAATAAAGTTCTTCTGCAATAATCCATGGTATTAAAAAAAAGGATTCTCCCACTTAAATGTTTCGAAATAGTAGTTTTCAAAACAAAAATATATTAACATTCTTTGATGATAATAGAGAAAGGGGGATCAAAGGCCCTTGTTCGAATATTTTCCAAAATTAAAGTCTTAAACACATGAGTGTAAGAACATATTTGGTAACGTTAGGGACACTGCAGTTTTTCAAAACTGAAACTCCAAAAACGAAATTTTAAACGATTTTCGATGTATTTAGGTGATTAGAAGATCTTCCTTGGAAATTTTACGAAAGTGAAGCCCAAGATTTGGAGAAGAAACATTTTGAGGACTAATAGATAAAATGAAAACGAAATCGAAAAAAATATAAAAAAAAGGGAGGGGGAGATATGAAAGAAAGAGAATTGTGCGAGAAGGCACACAATTCGCCGCCAATAATCTAAAGCTGTTGAAAAATTTATATGTCAATATTTCTTTTTGAAAGAGAAATTAAGATTTTTTTCCCAACATTCTTTTTTTTTTCCCGTAAAATAACTGCGTTTTCCCAAAATGAGATCTTTTCTTCTCTTCAATAATACAGAATATTTTTGTAAAAACTTCTACTCAGCATTTTGTGGGGAGGGTCACCAGTTTTGTGCCCGTTCCTCCCTGGATGCACAACTGCAGTAAATTGTCCGGTAGTCCTCCTTCAAAAAATTTTGATATTTTACCTTAAAATTTTTGGTTTTCGGTTGATTTCGGTGTAGATTTTATTGATCAAGTTTCTTGCAATAGCTATGTTTTTTTTTTTTTTTTTTGAACTTTATTAGCCATTGTTGTTTTAAAATAGAAGAATTTGTATTGATATACGAATAAATACCCAATTGCAGAACATGCAATTATTCTACACAATAACACGGCACTGAACAATAAATTCTTTGAGAAGTTTCTTTATTTGCATGAAATTATTTATTAGATTTTTTTTCCTCCAAATAGATAAATTTACTTTAATTCTTAATATGAGCACGGTTATGTTTTTCTTTTACTAGGGACGTGTGGTGATACACTGGATTTAAGTAAATTTACTAATATAGCAGCTATGATTTTTTTCCCCCAACTGCGTTTCTGAGTGAAATATACTAAACTAATTTTCTTTCAAAACCCAACCAAAAATGTTGGGGGTGCGGCGCACCCCCTGGCACCCCCGTAAATCCGCCTATGCCGACGCGTTGGTAGTAGCGGTTCTGTACTAAAAAAATGTGGCCGAAGTTGTGTGTGGGGGGCCGACGTTTAATGTTGCCATAGTTTCTCCAAAATCAGAGGGTGATTCTCCCCCCCCCCCCGCTGCTCGTTTCGAGAATTTCTTAAATATTTAGCGATTATTTATTTTGCTCAAGAAATGTCATTTTGCGTTGTATTTCTCATACTTGTTTCATATATATCTCGTAATGCGTTATCTTTTTTGCATCATTTATAGCGATCGAGTTTTTTCTATTGTAAGTTACTATTTTCATGTATTTTTATAAAATCAACAAATAAATTATTTTTATTTTCATCATATTTTTAATAATATGTTATTGAAAAGTTTCAAGGATTTTCTATTATGCATTTTTTTAAACTTCAGAAAATTATTGTTAAATTGAAAAAATTAATTAGAACCTTTTTATAGAGCTTCACAAAAGATTAAACAATCAAATTGTTCAATATTATGTGTGCAAACATCAGATCAAGTAGTACATGTATTCGGTTATTATTAACTTGGTATAAATATCGAGTTTGTTTATTGTAGCTGCGTATTAAGAACCTCGTTTTTTCCATGGCTATTTCTTTTTTCAGCAAAAAAATTATGTCACTGTTATAGCTTTTATGAAAAATAAACTTTTCTATTCATAAATTTTAAATAAGTATAAAAATATTCCTATTATGATTTAATATTGTAATTTATCTGTTACCCTTTTTGTTTAATTTGATGACTAAAAATGTCTACGTGCAATCTTTCCACTTTAATTGCATAATTTGTTGACAATTTCATATTTTTATTTATTTATGTATTTATTTTTTGAATGATTAAACAACCTAATTTATTTTTTTTAACTATGTATAGTGTACCTAAATCCATACATTATTACATTATTACTGAAATCGTAATTATGTGTTCAATTTAAAAAAATTAATCAATTGGTTATCTTTCTTTCTTTCTTTCTTTTTCTTTTTTTTTTTGGCTGTTGCTTTCTTTCTCTTTTATCATACAGCAGTCAAAAAAGGAGAAGCAAAACTACACCCTATACAGATTGTACGTAGTACGATCCAAAAGTTCGGGGACAAGATGTTTAAAACCTTACCCAGGATTAGTTCACATTACCGAAACATCCACCTTCAAAGGGTCACCTTGAGGGACTATGTACTTCTGCAAAAGTTCATATAACATTTGGAAACACTCCTGAAAGCCATTTTAATGTTTTTTTTTTCTTTTTTTTTGCTGGGAACAGGTAAAAGTCACACGGAGCTAAGTCCGATGAAACGTTATGTTATTTGTTTGTCATATCAGAGTATTGACCAATCGAATCGTGCATCCTTAACATGAAAGTCGCCTTCATCAGCAGGCAGCGCAAGAGGTCTTACAGGAGGTTGCGAAAAATGGCTGCCAGGAGTGCTTCTAAAAGCTATACGAAAATTGGCAGAAGTGCATAGTCATTCAAGGTGACTATTTTGTAGATAAATGTGCTTCGGTAATGTGAACTATTCAGGGGAAATTTTTATACAGCTTGTCCCCCTATTCGTAGAAAGGAAGTAAAGTGAAATGAATAAATGATCCTTTAAATCCCTGACAATCTTAGCAATTTATTTCTGTTAGATTTTTTTTTTTTTTTTTTGCCATCGGCCATCGGCAATCGGCCATTTGGAGAAAAACAATCGGCCATCGGCCATCTTTGAACAATCGGCCAACAATCGGCATCGGCCCATCGGCCAAAAAATGCCATCGGTCGAGCCCTAATCAGCTTATGGCAATTTAATGCTCTATAATCAAATGATGTATAGACATTTAATTTTTTTTTGTACCAAATAATAGCTTTATAAAACCTCCTAGATTTGTGTAGTCCTTGAATATCTTCATATGTTAAAGAAAAAGTTAACATATTTCTTTAACAGAAATATGTTAAAGAAAAGTTTAAATACTTAAACTTCTTAGGTTTTCTGCACTGTACCCAGAGCCGTAGAGAGCCAAGGTGGGCCCCTAGTCAATTTCTTTACTGTGGCAGGGCATCTTTTAAGGAAATTTGACTGTGTGGGCAACTCCAACTTCCTCGGAAGGGGGGGGGGGATTGTAAATGTACAGTTTATGTTCCACAAAAGGCTGTTTACGTATTACGTGACGCCATCTATGAGTTTTGGAGTGCGAGACATCGTTGTTTAATAGTTTTATTTATTTAAAAACCTTTTGCTTGTGGGAACGGTTAGGGATCACGCTTCCATTTTGTTTACAGAAAAATAAAAAATACATAGAAACACATAACCGATGGAAAAATTTAGGAAAATGTAGGTAGGCAATTTTATTTGATTGTGTGGGCAATTGCCCCAAAAAACCCCATTAAAATATGCCCTGTACTGCAGGCTCCCGTTCCCCCTCCCCCCTCAGAAAAAAGAAGAAAGAAAAAAAAAGAAGAAAAAAACAAAGGGAAAAATTAAAACTACTTGTTGGAAAACAGTTAGCTGTAATTTAAGTGAGGAGACAAGAGTGAATTTTTCTAAATATCAAAATTTTAATTCAGGAATATACTGTTTCCTAATTGATTCAAAAAAAAAAAAAAAAAGACGCAGAAATTCACACATTAAAACCAAATTTCCATACATTGAAACTATGCACACAATATTGAACTTATTTCAAAGCAACCTTCCTTGTATTTTGATTTGCGAAATGATTTATAACTTCATCAAAGTTCAAGTTTCTTGTGCTAAAACTCCAAGACCCGTTGCAATGTACATTAGGAACGCTATTTGACAATCAATCTAAAAATAAGAGTGTTTGATTAACAGGTAGTATTTTATCACTAACTAATCTTTGTTTATTATGTAAGATGAGAAACTAAACCAACTTATATTCAGTAAATTACCGCCTATTAGCCAGGGCTAAAGCAGAAATACATGAAATACACCGCCAGCTCAGTCATTTCCAGCCGAGGACTGCAGTTTCGTGCTTATTAACCAACTTAGTTTTAAAATAAAATGCCTTTTTACAATTCTATGTCTAATGTCTGAAGACAATCCTTTAAAGAATCTTCAATCTTGCTTTCTTTTATAAAGGATCAAAGTTATAAAAAGTACATTTTTAAAAATATTGAAGTTTTATTTCAGAGTGATAGACAGGGAGATTGGCCAAAATACATTGAGACGGGCCCCCAATAGTGAAAACATGCCCTTGACGTCAGTTATATACTATTTGCAAATCTCAATTCAACACGCTCTCATGAGTTTCATGTTCGTTTTTTTTTTTTTTTTTTTGCGAGGGTGTGGGGGGGCAAACTTATTATACATATATATATACAAAAGGTTGCATGCACGGAACGATCAACGTTTATTTCACCACACACTTTTACCCTCTCTATTATTAGTGAGAACAGAACATTTTGTTATTTGCGAATACTCGGGCAAAAAGAAAATTTTATTCCTGACGTTTTCTCTTATTCAGAGGGTTTTTTTCTCTTTCCCCCCCTTTTTCGTCCTTTCGATTTTTGAGCAATCACGATTGCTTATTGCTTTCATTTGACTGTTTTGGTGTCCTATGATTTTATTTTCCCACCGCCACCCTCTGCAGCATCACCGTCGACGGCTCCTCACGATGCTGCTCCTATAGCAAAAGCCGTCTCCAGGTTGCATCAATATCCTACACTCACGCGCATACATACACAACTACACACACACAGACACCTAAAAACACACACACCTACACACAAACACCTAAAAACACACACACCTACACACAAACACATACACATACACACATATACACCTACATATATACATAAACACATACATACACCTACACACACACACACAAACACAAACACATACACAAACACCTACACACACAACTACCCACACACTCACGCCTGCGCACAAACATATATGCCTACACATACATACACATACCCCCCACACACAAACACACACGCCTACACACACACCCTCGTGATTGCGAAAAACATAATTTGAATTCAAGATGTCAAAATTCTTCTTCTTATTTTTTTTTTTGAGAAGGTGCGTACGCATTTATACAAAGAAAAATGATCATTTCACATTAGAGGGGGAGGGGGGCGTTAATGTTTTTTATTCTTTCTTTTTTCCTTTCTTTTTTGCATCAGTGTCACGGGCCCCCTCAAGACTCAGGCTCCTAGTTTCCGACTAGGCAGACATGGCCTATCGTCAGGCCTCACTGTCAAGGCCGTAGCCAGGAATTTTTTTCGGGGGGGGGGGGGGTTCAAAGTGAACGAAATTAATCTGTGAAAAGACAGAGTTGTACAAAAGGTTACTATGTCTTTTGACACAATGGGATCATAGGCTGCTCGTACGGGAGAAGAGGAGGGTGCTGTTAGTATTCACTTTTAAAAATGGTGGGGGGGGGGGGGGCTTGCCCCGTTTTTTTTTTTTTTTTTGAGTGATAAATTAATGGTCCGTTGAAAAAACGATATTTTGCTGGGTAGGCTAATTTATTTTCCGAAAAAAAAAACTTAAAAATTTCAGAAGTTCTTTTTTTTCTCATGGCATTACACATGCACAAGTATGGAACTTTTAATTGGAATAGAGATTTCTATGGTGGTCATCCGACCTGTTTTTTTGAAGCTGTACTCCATTTTTAGAGGTCGTTTAATCAGTAATTCTTAAATCCAATAATATGACCAAATTGTACAAAAAAAAAACACAGCTATTAAATTCACAGTTTGCACTTCTTTTGACTCCCCATTTTTTTGGTTCACCAGCCGTCTATGATTGAGAGTATTTTGGACTTGTGATAGGAAGGAAAGGTAATGGACAACACTGTACTAGAGGCTTTTGGGAAGAAGGGGTTGAGTCACTCTCTTCCCCTGCTTCATTTTTAAATAACTGTTGAAATAATTATGAAGACTTCATGTTCAAAAAACGGAAGAAAAAAAAATAAGAAACTTCAAAGCTTTATTCTTTTTATGAAAATTTAATCTATAAAAAACTAAATATACTAGTCACAGAAGTGAACAACAGACATTCCTCATACATGCTCCTTAAATTCACACCAAACCAGTGGCGGATTTACTAGGGGGGCAGTGGGGGCAATCGCCCCCTCCATGACCGTCATTCGTTGAAACCAGTTACATTGATATTACTAGCAATCGATAGTATTTTAATGAAATAAATTCCATAGTTTTGCTATAAACTTGTTTTAGGCAGTTTTGTAGTCCAGGATGTGCGGCATTACCCATTTTTTCACGTTCGCCGAGCTCGCACCCTCCCTGTTTAAAGTTTAATAATTTTTATATTTGTATATGTAAGTCCACTTTTCCATCATCATCTTCCAGGACCAAACTATACATGTACAATAAGGCGTTGCTATGATTTAAAAGGTAATGTGAGTAGTGTGGGGCAAAACTAGTAGATTCAGACTGGGGGGGGGGGGGCAAACCCGTCATTTCGAATTTCTTCGGGGGTGGGGGCATTTTAAATTTTATCGAAAAACAACAAAATCCACGCTCACTTACATAAAAAAAACATTAATTTTTCAAATGCCGAGGTGAAGAGGGGGGGGGGGAGCAATATACTCCCTACCCTACTGTGTGACGGATTTGGGAGGATGGCTTTAACAGTTTTCAACCGCCACCCCCTTGAATAGACTCTAAATCCGCCTCTGCACCAGACGTGCTTATCTTGGGACAGAGAAGACCTGGGGGACTTTGCTATTATCATCCCTTCCTCACACCTGTTGTCCATCGGTAAACAAAGCATGAAGGTCGACTGACCGGTTTGGAATGTGGATTTTTCTTCTTTCTACTTTTTGAAGGGAAAAGAATCCAGAAAAATTTTCGGACAACGGGTGAGTTAGTGGTCGTTTGTGCGCGAAGAGTGAAGGAAAGATTTTCGACTGGTTTAGTGGACAGTAATCAAGTTGATTCCAATGATTTATTATTATTTTTTTTTATAGCATCAAACATTTCACACCTCCAGAAATTTCAGGAAGCTGGGAGGGGGGGGGGGGTCACACTCACTGACCATCCGACTTTTTTTTAATTTTTTTAAAGCATTTAAAATTTAAAAAATTTTGGGGAGGTTCTGACCCCCGGACCCCCCCCCCCCCCGCTGGCTACGGCCTTGCTCACTGTTCCCTAAAGTCCTTGATCTTGTTGCTTTTGAAGATTAGTCCTGCCGTGGGCAGGTTAACGGAATTGCCGGAAAAAAGTGCGATGTATGGAAACGATCTTATTTTATCATAAAAGTATCCTAAAACATTAAAATAAAAGCTAATTTTCGTGTATGGAACCCAATTTATAATTTATACGAGCATAGGATTAAATGAAAGTTAATGATTAAAAAATTAACAGAAATTACATTTTTACGCCAACATACATCTTCATATTCTTCAGCAATTCAACTTAATTGCAACAATTAGAGCATTTTCGTTTTAACAGTGTGATAGAGAGAAAAGTAAAAAATCATTCTACTTAACTTGAATTATTTTTACTGAAGCTAAATGGAAAAAAAATCTACGAATGTCTCAAATTTTTTTTCGATGTATAGAGATTTTTTCGATATATAGAAACAATTTTTCTGTATAATGAACATAGAAATTTGCTGGGATTTTGATGTATGGAAAATTTTGATATGTGGAAGTTTGATATAAGGAGGTTCGACTGTATCTGCAGAAATGAATTTTCAAGATATTTCAGGAAACGCGTTTTGGATTCCGTACTAAAAATAGGGCAATGTAGGAATTAGACGTTTTTTTGTGCTCTTTTTTTCAGTGGAAATCAAATAAGGAATCTTGTTCAGTAGTAAAACTAACGTACAATAGATGACAAAAATGCAAAAAAATGAAAAATGAAAAATTTGCAGTTACTGTCCTTACGCTAGAGTAGTAGTTATACTCTTGAAAAATTTGGAAAAAAGAACCATTTGTTTTCATTGACTGTTTATAAAAATTAATGTGCTAAACCTTTCAAAGCAAGCAAAGTCATACATTGTGTTACTTTTGAAAGTTTAATGATTCATTTGTTGCTGCTGAAATATTCCATTTATATATCTACATATAATGGTTCCACTGGAAAAAGGGCAAAAGGTCACACTTTGATGAAATCTTTGTTTTATGTTTTGTTCATTTATTTTATACCACAAATGTTAATTTTAATAAATTTAAAGTCTGCATTTAAACACAATTTTTTAATTAAATAAAATTACATTTTTTAAAATTCAACTAGGGGGCTCTGCCGCCTGCTCGCTAACGCTCATCAAGCCCTGAAGTTTGCTTTTCAATCTTATTTGATTCACGAAGATTTAAATCGTCAATTAGAAAGAAACAGATTAAAAACGCATTATGAGCTCCCTTTGGAACAAAAAACACCCCTTCCCCGGGTTTCAAAATAACTTATACCAACTTGCAGTGCCGTAAGGGCTAAGGGGCTCCTGAGCATTGCAAAACTGCAGTTTTGTACCTTTGAAAAGTCGCTTTCATATTCCTGGTCTCAAGTAATATATTCTGCTCTTTAGTTCAGGGCTTGAATTGAGTTGAGCCTAAGATTTTCTGTTAAAATCGAAACTCTTAAAGTTTGTGAATGAGAAAGAAGAAAAAAGCGAATCGAAAAGACGTAACTATGGCAACGCCAAATAAAACATCAATAATTTTAATGGAGATCAGATTATTCGAACTTGATTTTTAACGTCTTGTAACTTTTTTTCGTTTGGAGATAGAAGCCTAGTTTTTTGACCAAAGTTCGAGTTAGATCTGAAGTAAAAAAAGCTGCTTTTTCCAGTGGTTTTAAAAAGAAAACTGTGGGACCATTCCTTTGCTTTTTACTGATTGATTTAATGAAGAAAGTAATGCCTAAATTTTGCCTAAGCCTAAAAAAGTTCAAGGTGAAAACGTAAATAATTCCTGCCGTATTTAAGTTAGAGCATTGAAACAAATTGCGTAGAACACGGAAAATTCTACCCTTTCCAACGATATATAATACTAGCAAAAATACCTGGCGTTGCCTGGGTTAGCAATATTTATGAGAAACAATCGTTGCTTGCATTTGTTTTCTGTTTTAAGTGAAAGAACTTAAAACACACCTTTTTTAAGTGATTTAAAGTCTAGCTTCTTCCTTACTCATAAAACTAAAGTAGCAGAAGGAAAAAGAGCAAAATAAAATCTCTAATCATTTAGAAACGAAAACACGAAATTTAAGCGTATACAAATTTGAAAAATTTCCGAAATATGAAATTAAACTTCACATGTTTAAAAAGATTTATCAGTTAATATATTTTTTTTACATGGAGTCTTACCTTCTCTGTATGTCTATTGAAGAACGAACTGTTTAAAAAAAAATGTAGCCGCGCGCCCGTGATCCCCTTAAACTTGCTTTAGTTATTTTGGAAAATTTCAATTATTGTGGGTTCTTGGTGCGATTTAAAATGTTACCAAATTTGCGGGAATCGTTTTGGGATACCTTGGATAATGCTCCCCCTCCTTACTTTGTAAAACGTTATGTTACTAATTTTTGTTAAAGAGATATTGCTAAGATCTCTTATCCATATGCTAAGATACTTTTGGTCACCATAAAATGGCGCTAAACAATTTCATCCGAAATGTTTCCAAAATAAGTAGTAAAATTTGGAGATGGTTTGAATTTGTTCACAAAGTCACATTAATGGAAGTTTTTGTGCTGTTTATGGATTTGCCTAATTTAGTTGCTGGATTATTTTACCTATCAAAAAAAGTTTTTAAAGATTCTTTGATTGACGATATCTTTTTACATGGTGAAAGCTGACAAACATTATTACGTAGTCTTTGACTTCAAAAACCGCGACAGTTGAAAAAACTGCCAAATGCATCCGCTACTGAAATCTTTCTACATAAATTTTGGCGAGGTTTCTGCTGTTAGATTGGATAATGATTAAAAAGTCCAATCAGCACAAATAATAATAAAAAAAAACCATTAATTACACTAAAGTTCCGTTTAAATGGAAAATAATCAACCAAATCTAGTTATTATTAGCCAATCTTGGGGAAAAAACGTTACTTTAAGATTTGACTTGAGAAAAGCCTCAAACAGTCAAACGAAACACAAAAACATTCAACAATTCTAACTATGAACTGGGAGTTGAGATGATACACTAAATAATGAATTGGATTGAGGAAAGCCTTCGAACATGGAACAAAAAAAGCTCATAACTCGTTTTTCATACAACTTAGAACTTTCTAACAGATGCCATCTTCAGCAGAAAAATAAGCGCTTTCGATGGACACATAATTTTAATATGTGCACGTATTTTGTCACCGTCATATTGGGGCATTTATGCGAAAATTTGGACAAATTAGAATAAAAAAGGAACTATCAATCGGATTTTTACCGAACTGGTCTACAAACCTCCCCAGTACCAAAAAGAACAAACGGTGAAAGTTTCAGCCAAATCTGCCGGGTAGTTTCTGAGATCTTAGGGAACAAATTTACCAAAGTCCAATTTTATATATATATATAGACTAATACGTGCAAATAATTTTTCACCCGTTTAACTGGCAATAATAGGCAATTTATGCAAAATTTGAGCTTAAAAAAATAATTACTAAAAAACTAATTTGAATTTTAAGATACAAAACCCCAGATGCACACCCCGGGGCTCAAAGTAATTTTGTACGAAATTTCAAAGCTGTAGGTGCAATGGTTTCTCGTGGATGCTGGCCCGCCACAGACTTCCTTCCAGAATGTCTTTGAAACCTTTTATTTACTATAAAGAGATGATTGGACTTAGGCTGTTTTCTCTTTTGGACCTTTCATATATAATTGTTGTGCAAGTTCTATTTAAACTTAATTTGCTGAGTAAGTTGCAGATTGAAATGTTCTTGTTGGACATAATGTATTTTGTGATGGGAAGCGATTCGAGTGGGCTTAATTAATATTTTATCTCAAATACTTTTCTGAGATCTTCAAACTTTGCTTTGTCACACCGCAATCTCTCTACGCTGCATGATTTCAATGCAATATACACTTTTTCACTTTTACACACAGAGCCTGCCCGTCAAGAAATGGAGGAAATTAAAGTCCCGAAACCTCCCCCGAAAGAAGTGCCTCAGAGGCTGATGCAGGAAGCACCAACACCCTCTCTGAAGGACAGATCAGAAGTGATCAAAGGGTACAAAAAGGCCATGGTCAAAACAATGACCAACTCCCTCAGTGTTCCGTATTTCAGTTACTGTGACGAAATCGATGTGACCGATTTGGTACTCATGCGTGCACGGTTGAAACAGATAGCAGAGGGAAAAGGTGTTAAGTTTTCATACATGCCTTTTTTCATAAAAGTAAGATATTTTCCTGGGAGTTTTATTACTGTAGATGGTGCTTACAGTACCAATCTTGGTGACAGTTTTTTTTTAAATTGTATGTTGTAGATTTTATTATTGTTTTATGGATAGTTAACCACTTCAGACCTGGTTGTCCGGTATACCAGACATACACTTTAAACAGCTGCTAATCATTTAATAATTGATTTAATTAGTTGATTTTTTTCGTAGTTGACTCTTTACATTCTACTTATTATAATCTGCGAAATAATTTTTCGTTTTGGGATTGACAACACTGACATATAACTATTGAGAGATAGAGAATGACTCATTTTTCCAACCATGGATTTTCATCTGAAAAGCGAGGTTTTTTTCCCTGATTTTTTAAAAAATATATGATCTTTAATTAATCGTTTCAAACGCTTATATTGTGTTTGATAATTGTTTGTAGAATATTTTATAATGAAGTTTATTTGGTATTTTATCGTTTTTGTATATGAAATATTGATTTCAAAAATATAAGTCTGGAATATTGGACGTGCTATAACTCTTTTAATTTTTCTCCTACAACTTCAAAGTTTTTGTCTATAAGATACCCTTTACCATAGTACACTGTGTACCAAATATCAACATTTTTGGTCCAATATTTCATAATTCCGACTGAAGGGGTTAACTGAACTCATAAACAGAGTCAAGGACATTTGAAATCTTTAAATGCATATTTATTTGAACAGTATATAATACATCATTTTAAAACACCAATATAACCATTCATTATTGTACTGGATTAAATATTCTGCTTCATGGAAAGTAATGCCATATTTATTGTGAATTTTATATAAAATATATTAATAAAGCATGTAGCATAGCCTTTTGTGTTTTTACCTGATGGGTTGTTTGCTAGATGCATGTAGAAAGTAGGGACTGCGCCGATGAATTGGCAGAGCCGATTAATGATCATAAATATTATTTTTAATGCTACTAATTCCTCTGTCATTTTTTTTATTTTATAATTTTGACTTTGGAAATAGTTAATTCACCCTATAGTCAACATTTACCCTATTTCTGTGTGTGTGTGTGTGTTTTTGTTGAAACTCGGTTTAAAACAAAAACTTGAAAAATATGGGTAAGGGCCGTACTTTCAAGTTTTTGCCCTAATTTGGAAAAATGGTAGATGCAGCACTTTGATCTGTCTTAGTGAATTATCACCTGTCTCTCCATTGTTGGTTATTATCCTTTATGAAATTTTTAGAATTAGATTAATCTTTTTGCTTATACTTGTAATTAGACTCTAGTATATTCAGATTATGTTTATTAGTAGTTCTTTTTAAATATAGAAGGTATTTTATATTTTTTTCACAATTTCTCTGGTTATCGATTAGTATGAATAATGGCTAATATGAACTAATTGGTGAATTTTTGATTATTTGTATTAATAGGGTTCAACCCTCGTTGTATTAGATTATTTTGTTTGTATTGAAATTATTGTCAAAATGTTTCAGCTTTGTTGTAGAGTATTAAAACCTTTTATTTCTGCAATTGAATTTATGCATTAATATGTTAAATTTGAAATGTAAGTTAAGTTTTACCTGTAGATGCAGATTTGCAAAATTGTAAATCAGATGAACAAATTTGTGTGTTGTCTTCACACATTCCTTAGTAGTTTGGTGGCACTCTGTTATTATCATTATCAGGCTACCCATTCAAATTTGTTTAAAGTTGTTTTATTTTTTTTTTATTGAAAATTTAGAATTATGCATTAAAAGACAACATAATATTTTTTTTGGAGAAATAATCCTACGTCAACTAGGCTGTGGCATTATCCGCCATAAGCTTTCTAGCAGCCCAGTAAAATTTAGCCTTGGTAAAGTTGTTAGGAGTAAAATTCGTTAAAACACTGGTTAGTTCAGAGTAAATCGTCAAGTTCATAGTTTCGTCCGAGGAATACAAAGGACAGTTATTATTGTTTGTGTGTGCTACACCGATACGGTGAAGGTGTCCAGTAAAAAGTCATGTCCTGTAGTTGCTCTAAAATTTGCTCAAAAAAAGTTAATAAAAATATATACTGATTCTAATAGCTACTTTTTATAGCTATTCGTGAAATATTGGTATCAGCCACTTTATGCTCAGGGCTGTATTGTAGGGAAGACTGGTTGTTTTTCCTTCATAGACACTGAGCTGACTGATTTTTTTTTTTTTTTTTTTGTGGAGTGCATTTGTTTGTTAATTTTTAAAAACAGAGTTTACTTCTGAGGAATTTGACTCTTGGTAACAGAATCAGTGACAAAACCTTAATAGTTCTAGAAAAAGGGAGATATCAGTGGAATGTTCTAGAGCTAAGGTATGCAATTTTCTTCAGAATCTTTCTAAATTGATAGGCTACACAATATTTCTGTGGGCAAGTAAATGGCAGTATCTGTAGAAATAAGCTTTTGAGATATTTGAAATGCGTTTTGGAATCAATGCTAATGATAGGGAATGTTGGAATTAAACGTTTTTTTTTTTGTCTTTTCTTTCATCAGAAACCAATTGAGCAAGCTTGTACAAAAAAGCTATGTACAACAGATGACCAAAAAAAAAAAAAAAAAAAAAATCGCAGTTACTGCTGTTTGCCTGCCCACAGCAGAATACACATATAGAAGCTATGTGCCAGTGAGAGAACAAATTAGATGGAATTTTGTAAATACAATCGAATCTCTCTGCAATTGTTTCTGTACAAAAAATGTCTCCCTATAAACAATTTCAAATTGCAATGTAAACTAACATTAAAAATAATCTTAATAGAAAGATGTGGTTGCCTCCCTTTAAAGTTTTTGTCAGACATTTATCTTTTGGATTTGAGGGATTTTTGAAGATGATTTTTAATTTCTGAACCAATCTGTAATCAAATCTATACAGATTAATGACCTTTTCAAGTAAAATAAATGCAAATAAATACTAGCACAGATTATTTTCTACCTTTTTTTGACAAAAATTTTCACTTTTGTGAGCTTATTTTTTAGCAAAAAATTAGTATAATTATAATAGTATTTATAACATAAAGTAGATATTTTTTTAATTAAAAGTCATGATAAAAGACTTTGAATAAAATAATTGCAAAAACATCTTACCTCTTTTAGCAAACTTTTCTCTTTGAAGTCTGATCCTTCTTGTCGTCACCCAAAGGAGATAATACATTACAACGCAAAAGCATTTAAATATACTGCACAAGAAAATATTTTTTAGATACATCCCTAATTTTATAAAACTGTCCTTCATTTTGCATAAATATTCATTCGATTATTTTTTCCTCTCACCAGTACATATGACCTGTATGGGTCATTCTCCAGAAAACGTAACTTTTGAACGCAAATATTTTTCAATTTTGAAAACTTTTTTTTTTCATTCTTACATGAAAGTGTTACCTACTAGAAGTAAACATAAACAATGGGCTAGCTAAGTTCCAATTATTTTACTCATAAATAAAAAAAATTAAAAAAAATGTCTTGTTTACGGAAATAAAAAGAAGAAAAAACTTTTAATATTTAAAAATCGTAGTCAATTTAATGTCAAAGTAGTAGTTTTGTTAATTGTGCAAGCAAACAGCTATTTTAATGATTAGTGGGAATATAATATTAAGTTTACTTAATTAAAGTAGTAGTTTTGTTAATTGTGCAAGCAAACAGCTATTTTAATGATTAGTGGGAATATAATATTAAGTTTACTTAATTAAAGTACGTCTTATTAGTAGTTTCGAATGCATGTTAAAAAATAGTATTTAGTAAATTTGAGGATATACTGGCAATTTATAATTTTGGTAGAATGCCTATTATTGATGTATTTCCCCTCCATCATTTATTTTCACCTCAGAAATAATGACATTGATAAGGTCTATCACAGAGATGAGTATCTTTCCATTAATGTAGGCCTAATAGATACATTTTTAATGGAAATTTTTTTTTTTCTTCGCTGCTACAATGTGCACATGTTAAGCATAAGAAAACATGTTCTTTTCCTTTTTCACATTAATTTACACCCCTAAAATTCAAGTTCAGGGAGATCAGAAGTCAGAATAACTACACTAAGTTTTTTAAGCAAAAACTATCTTCTTGTGTTTCGACAAAAATCTCACAACTTCAACTGTGGCTGAAAATAAACAAGGGGGCTCCTTTGTATCAAGGAAAATAAAATTTGATGTATTTAGTGCCCTGTGTTAATGAGAAATGGCATTTTGTGTTTCGGTAACGGAGGTGAGAATTTATTGTGTGACATGACTCCTTGTGCTTCTAAAATGAACTAAAACACAATTTAAAAAAATTAAATTTACTAAAACAATTAGTATTTGAGACACTTGTGAAAGGAATAATAAATAAAGAAGTGTATACTTAAAATACACCACCAGCTCAGTTATTCCATCCGAGGACTGCAGTTTCATTCTTTTTAGCACTCATCAGCCCGGAATAGGAATCACATGAGCTGGTGGCAAAAATCACCAGCTCACCATCTCCTCTGATTTTCGCCACCAGCTCATGTGATTCCTATTCCGGGCTGATGAGTGCTAAAAAGCACGAAACTGCAGTCCTCGGATGGAATAACTGAGCGGGTGGTGTATTTTAAGTATTTCTGCCTTCGCCCTGGCTTAGGGCGGTAACTTACTACAAAATAACTTACTACAAAATAAGTGTATACTTTTAATTAAACAAGTTATTAAGCAACATAAACAGTCACACAAGGTGTGTGACATGCCAGGGAGGTTAGAATTCACATGTTGTGATCCAAAAATATACTAAAATAAAAATTACAGTAGAACCTCTCAATAAGGGACACTAAGGGGACCAGACATTTTGTCCCTTAAATAGAGGTGTCCCTTATTCGGAGGTGGATGAATTGGTGCATGCTGTGTACTAGGTAGTATAATATCACAATAAGCATTAACTATTAACGCTTAAGATTAAATACTGAAAACGTCTCATTATGTTAAATAAAATTCATTATTATACAAATGCCTAAGTTTATATTATTTTATAAAGAAAAATTTTATCAAAAATTTTGTAATGGCAAAGATTTGTAGCATACAGAAATAATTTTGAAGTCATTCATTACATGCTTTATGTTATGTAATTTACAATGTAATACTATGTGAATTACAATTAATGTTCAAGTTTTTAGTTTTATATACAAAGCTTATTAGTTGTTGAGCACTCTCCGTCGACCCTGAACCTACTTGAATAAATTGTTGAGAGGACAAACCATGCATGTTAATTTCAGCAAGTTTTTTTACAACACATTACTTGTTTCCTTCACATGTGTTTATGTCAATTTTTTAGAGAAAAAGTGAAACTTGAATTCTAGTAAATTCACTTTTTCTTTTGCGTTTATACATTATTTTTTCCATTTTTTTGCTTTGTGACTGTCCCTTAAACAGAGTGTCCCTTAATTAGAGGTAAATATATGGAAGTCCCTATTCAAAGGGACTGGGACCAGAAAAAATGTCCCTTAAATGGAGGTGTCCCTTATTCGGAGGTGTCCCTTAGCAGAGGTTCTACTGTATTATAAAAAAATCATCGGCAGCGTTAAATAGGTATATTTTTGATGAAATTAGAAATCATTGTTAAATTAATTCTTCTGTTTTTACTGTAAAAGGGGTGTGACAGAAAAGCTACACTTTTTGAAGAATGACCCGTATGTGTACATAGGAATGCATGCACTACATTTAAAAAAAAATGTTCAAATATCATTTCCTTGATTAGTATTTTGAGATGGTTGGTTTTTAATGCTCTTCAAAGATACATTATGCTAAAAATAAATTCATTTTTATTCTAGGCTTTATCTTTGTCCTTACTGGAGTATCCAATTCTTAACTCCTCAGTTGACCAAAAGTGTGAAAACATCGTTTATAAGGTGAGAATTCAGAAGTTAGGAATAGCATTATATTTACGAGGAAACTTTTGAGAGATAATGCAACTTTTACTGTATGATTTGACATGACTGATATTTACTTGAAAAACACCGCCAGCTCAGTCATTTCCAGCCGAGGACTGCAGTTTCGTGCTTATTAGCACTCATCAGCCCGGCATAGGAAAGTGACTGAGCTGGAGATGGAAAACCTCTTGAGGAAGCCAAGAGTGTGAAACAAACTGGTAGCTAATATAGAATTAGCAGACCAAACGAGTGACCGAAGCAATGGTTCGGTTCAACTCGAAGATTGAACACGAGGCAAGGTATATTCAGTAAATTACCGCCCATTAGCCAGGGCTAAAGCAGAAATACGTGAAATACACCGCCAGCTCAGTCATTTCCAGCCGAGGACTGCAGTTTCGAAACTGCAGTCCTGGCTAATGGGCGGTAATTTACTGAATGACTGATATTATTCTGTTAATTTTTCCCATGAACTTATTTATCAGTTCTCAATGGTAATGATTTGTCAGTTGTTTTAAATATTTTCATTTTAGAAATGTACACTTCGCAGCTCAAAGCTTTTAGCTAATATTTTTCAAGTCTAAAGATTGCTGCATTTATTGATTTAAAAGGAGGAGAATTAATCAGAAGTGCACTCATAGAATAAACCTTCCACTTTTTCCTAAATTTTTCTTGATTTTTATAATTTAGTACCAAAATAGTACTGTACTGTGTTGCTGTCAGTTCTCTAAAATCTGGGCAGTTCGAGTCCATGCAATCAGGGCTGGATTTGGAAATGTGGAGGCCCCGTGGCAACAAAGGAGTGGAGGCCCCTAATCATAGGGTTCGAATAGATCATCATATTTTCGAAACTATGCAATACTTTGATATATATCCGAATATTTTGATATATATGTATATATCCGATATTTTCAATCAGCACTTTAATAGTTAATACATCCTGAAGTTACTGCTATTTTTTTTTCATATTATTATAATTTATAGGGTAGAAAAAACGTAAAATTTGCTGACCCGTGAAAGGATATTTTGTGAAAATTTTAATGTGGGGGCCCTTTTGTTGTGGAGGCCCCGGGACAGTAGCCCCGCCTGCCCTCCCTTAAATCCAGCCCTGCATGCAATTTACAGGTTTTAGAATTTTGTAAATGTCAGGTCACCGATTTGTTAATGTATATTCTAATATTACATTTCACAATTATTGCCCTTTTTTTCATAAAAAAAAAGGATCATTCATATATTATAGAAAATATACTATAGCACCTAATAAAACTACGCTAAAAAGCAAGATTTTCACAAAAATATTTTAGTTCAAACCATTTTTAGTTTGTTGGCAGCTCTTGTTTGCTTGAAGATTCTGCTCTTGTCTTTACTTTTTAGTGTCAAGTATGTAGTTGACACATTTAAATATGTATTATTATGTTTAAGAAAGAATACATGTTTAAGAAAGTAAATGAATAAAGTGGAAATAAATTCTCTAAAATGACAGATTAATCAATAAAAGCTGTCATGTGGCGACAGGAAAGAAAAGCCTAAAAATAATTATGATTGACTTTTAACTCAAATTATATTCATGCAAAGTAAGCCTCAAAATAAAATTAAGACTTAAATAGAAATCGATTCCTTCTTTTTAACAATCAAAATATTAGATCCATCTTAAAATTTCTCAATCTGTCTTGCTAATTTTTTTCAAAATAGATACTAGTTGCTTCCTTGGCGGCTAGTATGTTTACATAAAAAGGTATAATGTAACTTTTTTTGATCATTTTTGTCTGAAGCTCATGATCCATTATTTCCACATCCAGGCATCTCACAACATAGGCATTGCCATGGATACAGAACAAGGCCTGATTGTGCCAAACATAAAGAATGTCCAGAATCTCAGCATCCTACAGGTGGCTTCTGAACTGAACAGGCTGCACCTGGCGGCCATCAAGGGCTCTATACGGCAGAACGACGTCACAGGAGGGACGTTTTCCATATCCAACATTGGAGCTGTAAGTGATTTTTTTTTTTGTTTCAGGGGACTGATCTGGTTTTTTAAGGTTATAAACAGGAAACCTCTCTCCTATCAGCTCAAGCGTGAATACTGTGTATATGATTAACCACTTTTACCTTGCTTTTGGATTCATATTTTTATTCCCCAATTTATTAAGAACATAAGAAGCAGTACACCCATCTTACTTTTAAATGCATTCTGTTGCTACGAGGGTTAATCTTTACTAATAATAAAGCTGAAAGTCTGTGTCTCTGGATCTCTGGATGTCTGTTATACGTGCATAGCGTCTACACCGTTCGGCCGATTTTCATGAAATTTGGCTCAAAATTAGTTTGTAGCATAGGGGTGAGCACCTCAAAGCAATTTTTTGAAAATTCGATTTGTTCTTTTTCTATTCCATTTTTAAGAACATTTTACCGAAGAAGTTATTCTAACTTGGATGAGCAAATTACCATAACATAGACAAGTAAATTACTGTAACATGGATGAGCAAATTACCATAACATAGGCGAGAAAATTACCATAAGGTGGATGAGCAAATTACCATAACAAGGGCGAGAAAATGAACATAGCAAATTGGCAAGAAATTCATCATCCATTATTTGTAAATATGCATGCGAACCAAATAACCTTTTCATTTTCTACTACGGGCAAAGCCGTGCGTGTACCACTAGTCAAATATAAACAGGAATTTCTTTTAAAAAATTGTTTGTATCAACCAAAAATTTTTTACACCAGCTATCCTTTTTCTACATAGTGTCCTTCCTCTAATACACATTTTTCATATAAAATTGCCAAGTTTTTGATGCCGTCGTGATAGAAAGAAGAGGAACAAGTGAAGAGGCAATTATGCACAAACTCCTCTATAATTGCATCATCATCAATTTCTTTGTCCTCCTAGGTCTTTTTTGAGTGTTCCAAACAAATGGCAGTCACAAGGCAATAAATATGAACTGTACTGAGGGGTTTCAGCTGCGTCCGATGAAAGTTCTAAAATGTTTCTTGCTTTAAAGCGGCAGTATGTCGCCTTGCATTTTCTTAGAGAAAAATGACATTACTTATCGCTTGGCGTCCTCGTCTGCTGAGATATGCAGCTTCTGCTTCATCCAAATGATGACATTAGTCGCCTGCATTAGTTGTCCTTTGTCAATAATGTCATGAATAGCAACAATGTTGTCTACAGTGATTCTTGTCTGCAGTCTCCTTTCATCAGATTTGTTTTTTACAGCGGCAATGTTTTTTTTTTTATCCTACTCATATGCTCGAGTGTGAAAAATGTTTCTTTTACAAACAGTGCATGAAACAGGCTCCAAATTTCAGAGGGTTTGGTGTCTTCTTTTGTGAGAAATTTAATAATGATGCGTTGCGCGACAGAGGTATGCACTTCTTGCTTATTCTTGGCATACTGAAGTAGCCCAGATCTCCAAAGTGTGTACAAATGCAAAAACCTTTCTTCAGATATCCTCACTAACATATTGGCAAAGTACCACCCCAGATTTATTACTAACAACAGCCTTAGAATCAAATTCCGATTTATATTTGGTCTACCCTCGTATATGGCAACATACCATCTGAGGATCAGTCAATAAATAACGACACAAAGGCTATAAAACAGATTTAAAACCGACATTCTTCAAAAATACTAACCAAAATTGTTTGAACACTTATACCCCACCACGAAAATAGTTGCATAATTCCATGCTCATACAAGTCCTTTGGCTGCTCCTAGCACCAATAACGCATGCACTCCTTTACTTCATCGTCCAAATGAAATCGTTGTCCCCAAAGTGCCTTCTTGAGTTCCCCAAAGATGTGGGATCATATGGGGATGGATCTGGACTATAAGGAGGGTATACGCCCAAAATGTCGCGGCCAAAATGTCGCGGGCCAAAATGTCGCGGCCAAAATGTCGCCGTCCCAAAATGTCGCCGTCCCAAAATGTCGCCGGTCCAAAATGTCGCCGTCCCAAAATGTCGTCGGTCCAAAATGTCGCCGGTCCAAAATGTCGCCAGTCCAAAATGTCGCCGGTCCAAAATGTCGCCGGTTCAAAATGTCGCCGTCCCAAATGTCGCCGGTCCAAAATGTCGCCGGTCCAAAATGTCGCCGTCCCAAAATGTCGCCGGCCTAAAATGTCGCCAGTCCAAAATGTCGCCAGTCCAAAATGTCGCCAGTCCAAAATGTCGCCAGTCCAAAATGTCGCCGGCCCAAAATGTCGCCAGTCCAAAATATCGCCAGTTCAAAATGTCGCCAGTCCAAAATGTCGCCAGTCCAAAATGTCGCCAGTCCAAAATGTCGCCGGCCCAAAATGTCGCCAGTCCAAAATGTCGCCAGTTCAAAATGTCGCCGGTCCAAAATGTCGCCGGTCCAAAATGTCGCCGGCCCAAAATTCGCTAGTTCAATTGGTACGAAAAATTTAAATGTACGTCGATGCTTTTCAGCATAAAAGTTGCGAAAGAATATTAGTTGCCTTTCAAAGTAAGTTCCTTCAAAAATTCCAAACGTTTTCTCCTGTCTTAATTCGTAAGCATCAGATAAATTCCAGAAAATTAATAGTTTTCAGAAAAACATACGTTTTTCTGTATACTATTAAGAACGTAAACATGCGAAAGGCTGCTGCAACGGATTTCTCTTTCTCGTTTAATCTGATTAATAATAATACTCAAGATGTAAAGCAAAGGACCAAGATGTGACGCAAGGATTCAGACAAAAAATTGGTATGGAAGTAAAACTAAACTGTTCTAAAGGCGAATGAAAGAATAGTGAGGCGCTATGTGAATATGGCAAGAGAATAGGCGGTTTGTATTTTTTAGCGTAATGAAGTAAAAACAAATAACTCCTTCACTCTAGCATATTATTACCTTAGCGACAAGTCAGTAATTTAGGGGATCAGGCGGAATGGCCCCCGACTTTGAATTTTTTTTTTATATATACAAGTGTAAGTGCTTTTTATAACAATCCTATGAAATTTGCATTGGTTATATGCCCGTTATCCTCCCTCTCCCCTTTCACTAGAAAAATTCGAAATCACGGGCCAGGGTGGAAATCAAGTAGAAAGGTATCTTAATGAAATTTAATTTTCTCATAGATTTTTTAACATTACCCTAAGAACTGTAAAAAAAAAAAAAAAAAAAAACTGTACGTTTTCAGTGAGATATACGTTGGTTAAAGTAAGATCAAAACTGTTCTGAGACTTTTTCTGGAAATGAAACTGAAGAAGTTTAACAAGACTGCTCGAGACCTTCCTCTGAGAGGACATTTGTATGTCCTTTGCGACCGGGATTTTGGGACAGCAAAACAAATGTTTAACAGAGATGACAGATTATTGCCGTGGAAACTCTGTCTTATGAGTAAATTTCTGAAATTACGTCGAAATCTTCACCGTCAAATCTTTTGAAATCAATGAAACCCGTAATTGCTAAAACAGGTGTCTTTCACTCAGATTTTTGAAAAACGACTCTACGCGATGACAAATATTTTCAATTCTCAACATTCATGAAATTTATATATTCGATAGAACATCAAGGGGGACAATTTCAGAACAGCTATTTTATTAGAGGTTTTCAAGAGGATACTTTCATGCTTGCGAAGTAGCGCTTGTCAGCTGAATCACATTTTCCAATTTTAAATAGAAAAGAAAAAATTTCACAATGTAGGGTGAAATAACTGATATCAATGAGATTATTCAGATCAATTTTGACCTAGACTTATTTTTAAAATGAGTTTCAAAAAGTAATAGTTCTAGCTCAATATAGCTTGGTAATTCAGAAAGAAAAGAATACTGATAATAATAATAATAAACAAATAAGTTTTTCCCTCTCAGAAAAAAATGCTGTTTTAATTATTGAATTTTTACTACGCAAATTGTATAAGAATGCAAACTCAGTTTTTATTTAACACCCACGCTAGTTAAAGTGCTACAAAAATGAGAGGAATACACGGCTAATTTAGATTTTATTGATATCTTGCTCAACCTCTCATATTTAAATTCAGTATATTTTTCATTGTTTATTTAATTACACTGACTCACGTAAACGATTACGAAACTCAACTTAGAACGAAAATAAGGCTTGTTTTCGTTTAATTACACTTGCATACTACATTTTTGTATGAATCCTCGCATTACTTCTTGAGATATAGCAGTCACATAAAACAATTAAAAATATTCGGTGATCCATCTTTTTGGGATGACTGAAGCCAAAAATAAATGAGCAACTCGCCCTTTAAGATATACCTGTAGACCAAATTTTGTCTTAACCCTTGTACAGTAGACCCTCGTTTTACGCGGGTGTTATGTTCCACGGAAATGCTGCGTAAATCGAAACCGCGTAAATTGAGACCTAATATCAAAAATAGGGAATGGGTTCAAAATAGGGATTAGGTTCCGTAGATAAAAAAATACTTCATTCTAGTGATGACTAATTGTATGAAAAGTTTAATGTGTACTTATATCGATTTTTATGCAGAATATGCATAAAGAAAACAAACTAATTTCGTGTTCTGTTTATGCAGAAGAGCTGGCTATGATAGTCTTTTGGTAGTCATTAAGAATTTTTCCTCTAATTCTTTGATGAGCATTAACGCATCCATGACCACTTGCGTCATTTCCTTGATAAAATCTTCCTTTACTAACAAATCAGAAAAAAGATAATTTCTATTGTCTACGAATGGTTCAAAATTTTCAATGTGAGCGTTTTTGGTTGTGTGTCACCGGAGTCGGTATCCTCGTTGGTTTTGACCTCCTTTGTCACTCCTAAAAGCTCTTCTTCCAGTGAGTTCTGAACTGTGTGAGTTTAATCACTTTACTTCTATAATGGAAAAAGCTCTGGAACCAATCGCATAAAATGTCTCCAAGGACCCAAGTTCGATTATTAGCACGCCAAAATGCAGTTAGTTACGAGTAATCTGCAATCTATAGGAGCTTGGGTTTTGAAAGAGAGGAAAATGTTACCTGTTTGCATTGCCGCATCAGCGTAAAACCGAAACTCATCTGTGTAAATAAAATAAAGGTGTCAAATCTTCAACCGCGTATAATCGAAACCGCGTAAAATAAACCTGCTGAAAACGAGGGTCTAGTGTATTACTTTTTGAGATATATCAGTCACAGATAAAAAAAAAAAAGAAAGGAAAAAAAAAACATTCGATTGCTCCACCCTCTGGTGTTATTGGCCCCAAAATCTGTCCCCCCTGCTGCTTCCTAACATTTTATTTGATTCCGTTCATCATTTTTTGAGCAATGACAGTCACGCATATCGATGAAAACGTTCAGTTACTCCACTATCTTGAACGAATTGACGCAAAAAAACCACGCAGCCCTAAATCATATATGGGTACTTGCGGGTATCGTTCGAATTCTTACCACAGGTTTTGACGTAGAATGGCCCCAAAAAATCGGTCACATACAAACGCACACTATTCTTGAAGAAAAGTTTTAAAAAATTTATCGAACGTCAGAACTGAACGCCGTCAGAACGTTTTACAGTTGGTAGATAGCGAGTCACAAGAAATAAGATAACGTAACGCTTGTATTCTATTTGTTTGCTGAAAAACAGCCGAGAGTTGCGAATCAAAACGGAATAATCTTTTTAGAATTCATCAAGAAACTCAGTTAGTTCAGTCCCATTTTTAACGAAGGCATTCATTAAAGGCAGTAATCATTTATTCTGCAAAATTTGGTGTTAAACAGCATTTTTGTACATTTGCATTTTTCTTACCAACTGAATGAGCGAATTTTGGTTCTACGACATTTTGGAAAGGCGACATTTTGGCCCGGCGACATTTTGGCCCGGCGACATTTTGGACAGGCGACATTTTGGCCCGGCGACATTTTGGACAGGCGACATTTTGGCCCAGCGACATTTTGGCCCGGCGACATTTTGGACCGGCGACATTTCGGCCCGGCGACATTTTGGGCCGGCGACATTTTGGCCCGGCGACATTTTGGACAGGCGACATTTTGGCCCGGCGACATTTTGGACCGGCGACATTTCGGCCCGGCGACATTTTGGACCGGCGACATTTTGGCCTGGCGACATTTTGGACAAGCGACATTTTGGACCGGCGACATTTTGGCCTGGCGACATTTTGGACAAGCGACATTTCGGCCCGGCGACATTTTGGACCGGCGACATTTTGGCCGCGACATTTTGTCCCGCGACATTTCGGTGGCGACATTTTGACCCCAAACCATAAGGAGGTGGTTCAGGATTTCCCTCATAAATTTCCTTAAAAGTTCTTTTTTTGCATTGGCTGTGTGTGATCTTGGTAAACTTTCACTTGCTGCCATTGGGTTACACAACAATGCTAGACCATCGTCAACAGAGAAACTTTTCTGCAGTCTCTGGATGTGATACCAGGATGTTGGTATTTTGCATATAGTTTTGCATTGGCCCTGGCTTAAGGGGGCTAACTCAAAGCTTAATAATTACTAATCAAATAAATCACTATCAAACTTATTCAATTATTGCATCTTTTGAATAAAAAAGTTTTTTTTTTGAGCAATCACATTGCTTATTGTTCTCATTTGACTGTTTTGATGTTCCTATGATTTTATTTCCCCCCCGCCTCCCTCTGCAGCATCACCGTCGACCGGCCTCACGATGCTGCTCCTATAGCGAAAACCGTCTCCATGTTGCGTTCATATGCTACACACACGGTCATACATACACAACTACACACACACATACACACACAAACACATACACTCAAACACATACATACACTCACACACAGACACAAACACACACACAAATACACACATACTCACACACACACAAATACACATACCCCATGCACATATATACACACACATACCCACACACTCATGCCTAAACACAAACACACGCCTACAGGCACATACACACACACGCCTGCACAGACACACACACACATACCCACACACACACAAGTACACACATACCCACACACACACAAATACACATATATACACACACATACCCACGCACATGCCTGCACACAGACACAAACACACACCTACATACACACCTACATACACACATACCCACACACACACACGCCTGCACACACGGAAAAAAACACATGATTGCGAAAAACATAATTGTAATTCAAGATGTCAAAATTCAAATTATTATTTTTATTTGTTTTTGTTTTTTATGAAATTGAAATTTTTATATTCATATGTATTAATTCCTTTTTAAATTTAGATTGGTGGAACCTATGCAAAACCTGTAATTCTTCTTCCTGAGGTCGCTATTGGAGCAGTAGGAAAAATACAGGTAAGTTGGTTAAAGTAAAAAGAAAAAAGAAACACATGATCATAATTAAAATTGTGATAAGAAAATAAAGATGGGATCAGCACAGTTTGAGACAGATTATTGATATCTGTTTTTGGATGCTAACCCACCCTTTCACACACCGTCTTTAATACATTTTTAAAGCTATGTTCAAATTTCATTGAATTCTTTAGAAACTACCTAGTAGATTAGTATTTCCCAGTAAATCAATCCTCGGCCGACCATAGAATTCTGCTTAGAGTAATTTACAAACTAGATAAGTATGTTATAGGTGCTTTATTTACACACCCCTAGCCCTCCCTAATAACCTCCCTATTCTAACTGAAGTAATGTAAGAAGATATCATTACGGAAATAATCAATACAGCACCAGGCACTTGAAAATACTTAAATAGATTATTACAATCACCTTTTTTTTTTTTTACAAACAAAGGTTTAGCTTATCTTGTATCAATTGTTCACCATTAAAACACAGAAAAGAATCCCATCTGTTAAATTTTGTTTAAAAGAAAGTATTTAATTTTTTTTTAAAATTAATTTCCTCACATTTAAGTGATATTATTTCCCAATCATTTTTGTAAAAATTAGTATCTATAGAAGCTATGGGGCTGTGACAGCCGTTTATGCCAGGGCCGATTTCTTTAAGCAATCTGCCACTGTACATGCCTTCCCTTTTATGCACAGAGAAACATTAGTCACTGATCTTTGTCTTCAATAAAAATGTTATGTTTACCATGTATGGATTGTTCTTTTTTTTTTTCGGTGACAAAAGTTTTGGAAAAGAAAGAGGTAAAATATGATCAAACCAATTAAACAATATTCGTTTTTATTGCTTGATTAAAATTAAAACTGGCCCATGATTTTGATTTTTTTCCCCCGGGAGTGGTTAGTGAAGGATGTATACTAAATGCAAATTTTATCTGAAAACAACAAAAACCGCACAAACTTGAATGGTTAAGCATTATTTTTCCAAAGCTGGGGAGGGGAGAAATTGGCCCCCACTGATCCTCATAAAAGACGTGCCTGAAACAAAATTTATGTTGAATGCTAAAAATACATAACATAATACAAACCCACTAGTTTACTTATTTCGTTATTTATTTCTTTTAATTATTTTGTTATAACTTTTATGTTCCATATTTAAAAACAAATTTTATTTTATAGTTCTGCATTTTCAGTCTTTTTCCTTTTTTTTTTTCAAATTCAAACATCTGCCCCTGTTTATGCAAGAATGCATGTCAGCTGCTGATTATTTTTAACTAAAACTAATTTAATATTTGCTTTGCTTTTGTATCATAGTTTATGACAACAGGAGCTGAAAGTGTTAGTATTTTCAAAGGATAAATGGATCGCAAAGGAATTATTTCGTTTTTGACAAAACAAATCTTTAACAAAAATGGTTTTATTGCACCAAAATAGGAGTTTTATTATTATTATTATTATTATTATTTATTTATTTATTTTTTTATTTGCGATCGCTATATTGCATTTTATTCTTTCAAACTTAACATTTTTATTACTGTATTGTTGAAAAGTGTTTCTGTATCTGGATTTTATTTTCATATTTTTGTAATTAATATCTTTGTTTCCACCAGTTTATTTTTCATACTGATGATTGTCAGCTTGTTTCTTTCGTTTTGTTTTTGCGACTCGGTCTTTCATTAAATCCTTTTAATACTTCAAAAGCACTGTTATTTTATTTTTGGGACAATTTTAAATCAACAACACTGTTAGTTTATTTTACATTAGGAATAAAATTTATGCTAAATTTGTTTCTTCTTGACGTGTGTGTAGTCCTATCTCTTCGTCTTTTTTCCTACCTTTTTAAGTGATTTCTTTTCCTACTTTTCCTACTTTTTAAATTTTTGATTCCTTATTTCCTACTTTTCCCCCCAAAAAAACTACTTTGGGGTCTGTTTAATTATGTCAAGGGACAACACTCCCCCCCCCCCTGGAATTAATTTTCTAAATTAAAATGCTAAAAGCCTATTTCTTGGCTTTTTCTTGATGAAGTTAAAGGATGGTATGGGGTTTAGGACTTACCATACCATCGGGGTTTAAAAAATCTCCCACAGAAGTTATTTGAAATTGAAGTTCCAAAAACAATTTTGGATGATGTTAGAGGGAATGGATTTGGGACTCGTTTTGCAGAATTGGTAGAGATTGAAGTCCTTAAACCAAAGTTTAAGATAATCTTAGAGGACGTTAGGGGATCAGGTTCTCTAGCATGAGAAAGGGGGGGGGGGGGTTCAGCCCCATAGCTCTTCTTCTAGATTCGCCATTGTGCTCAAGGATTGATGCTACTCTAAAATCAAGCTACTTTTCCCCTATGTATTTCAATTTTTCAACTATGAAATGAAATGATAGGGATAATGTTGTGACCCCCTAATAAATGCTTCCCGACCACCTTGGGAGTTGCGACCCACAGGTTTTGAACCCCTGATCTAGTAGGACAGGAGACAGGACTGAATAGTGGATGATCAACAATTGATTTTACGCATGACATGTGGCATTGAAGGAATGTGAAAATAAGCTTTAAGTACTATGTTTTCAACAAGTAAAACAAATGTTTATAATTTTAGGCATTTAAAATGTAGAAAAATTCAAAAAAAGAAATATCTTTTTTAAAGGTTTTTCTTACCTTTTTCTCTTAAGGGAAAAAAGTTTTGGGATTCTGAAATTAGTTATCCCATACCATGGGCACCCATATGCAAAATTGTAAGGCGGGGCGACTCAGATATTTTAACCATGGTTTAGCAGGATATTTTCCTCATGGAAGCAGATTTCAGGACAGATTAGAGTCATTAAAATTTGACATTTTTAATAACTTATTCATTAATGGCTGGAAAAGAAATGTTTTTACATTTTTGCAAAGAAAAAAGTACTAAAAGCAAGGAAGCTCTAATTTCTAAGGGGGGGGGGGGGGGCTCGAGCCCCCCGTGCCCCCTATATGGGCGCCCTTGTCCCATACTGCATGCACAGTTGACCTTAATCTAAAATGTAAGAAAATTTAATGTTTCACCCAGAGAACTAATCGTGACACTGTGTTTTGTTGTAGGCTCTTCCTCGCTTCGATGAGAATGACAGAGTGGTGAAGAGACACATCATGCAGGTGAGCTGGTCTGCGGATCACAGGGTGATCGACGGCGCCACCATGTGTCGATTCTCTAATCTCTGGAAATCCTATCTCGAGAGCCCCGTGACCATGCTCATGCACCTCAAGTGAGACCGCGGGCAGTGCTACGATTCACTCCCCTGTGAAGTTTTCTCCTTTTCCTTTTTCCCCGTTGTAAATCTGTAAGTTTTGCATAAAAGATATTGAACCGTTTCAGAAGAGGTATTCATATTCCTCTGATTGAGTTGTTTGCTAGAAAATACTTGAAGTTTGAGACTCGTTCAATCTCAGTAATACACTTATTGATGCATAACAATGCATGTCTCATTTTGTTCCTTCAAAAAGAGAACAATCAAATTATTCGATATATGTGCCTAAATTGTAGTCATTTTGTAAAACTAAATTTTTACAGTCTTCTATGAGATATTTTGTTTTAACAGTAAAATTTTGTAAAATTACTGAGAGTGAAATTTGAATCAATAATGTTTCAACATTTATGTTACCTTTTATCAACCCAAATCTTTTCTCTAGAATCCTATTTGCGCTTCATTTATGGTTGGGGGCAGTTAGTTTGAAATACAAATTAATCTTAATGATCGTCCAAAAGAGAAAAAAGAAAGTTTTTGAATTTATTAATAGAAAACTGTTAAATCCGTTTCAAAAAATTTTTTTTTTCATTTTTTTTTTAAAATTTAGAGATATCTTGTTGCTTTTCTAGGTCAAAAAGAAGACTAAATTATGAAAGCATTGACGGCATAAGCAAAAAATATACAGTAACTTCTCATTAATCCAGACCCAATAAATCTGACTTTCCTTAATTCAGACAGCCACTTAGATGTACATACTGTATAAATAGAAAGTGAATTAGCGCAATAATGTATTTTTGTAGGCAGGGGTGCCCATACCTCCCAAGTTCAATGGTGTACATTCCCTCCCCCCCAAATTTGTTCAGTCCTCTCTCCCTTTTTTATTTTTAAAAAAATATTTTTATTTATTTTCTTTAAATATTTTTTTTAAATTTATTTATTTGTTTTTAATTATTATTTTATTAGAAAAGTTCACTGCTACGTCAATAACACACACACACACACACAAACTAAATAAATAAATGAAATAAAATGTAAACAGAATAAAATAAAATAATTTAAATTTAAATAATACAGGGTTCGTACGCTCCTTCAAAACTCCTCCAATACTCCTTCATTTAGGGAAAATTTTTGAAGCGCCCTTCAAACTCCATCATTTTGGTTTTAAATCCTTCAAAACTCCTTCTTTTTTTAGTTCATGACTACATAATCTTCCTCTATGACAGTAACTTACAATCCTTTGATTGTAGTAATTTCGTGTATATATATATATATATATATATATATATATATATAGATAGATAGATAGATAGATATGATTTACAAATTGATCATAGAAGTCATAAAAGTTGAAGGTGAAAATATTATTAGATGACTAAGACATTTCATAACTGAAGTAAAACATGCTTAAATGGCGCTTGGCTGTTATTTTCAAATTTTATGATAATTGCTTTTACCGCCACCACACTCTCAGCAGCAAAAGTCAGTTTGTCTAATTATTATTTAAATATTTAAAAATACATAAGTAACTATAAAGTAAGACAAAACAACGTTCTATATTAAGTGAGTGTTTTAAAAAACAATTGTTTAGTAAATCACAGTTATGATACTGTACAAAGGGTCATTCACAAGTGATGTCATCCCTTGAGGGGGAGATGAGTTCACGAAATTGTGACAAGGGGAAGAGAGCGGGTGACAAAAAGTGACATCACACAGTTATTGTAACAATATGTTTTTAAAAAATATGACATATGACAAGAAGAGGAGTAAGGTGAAGTGTGACAGAGGGGGAAGGTTGTCGAATACGTTGAGAAAAAACTGCAACATCATTTAATGACAGCCCATTAGTACTCCTTCAAAATCTCATTCTACTCCTACAAAACTCCTCCAATACTCCTTCATTTTATTTCTGAAATTGAGTACGAACCCTGTAATAAATGAATGAAAATAAATTTAAAAAAATTAAAAAATCCCCCCTTAAAAATTTTGATGGCACAACTTTCACCATAATTCCCCCTCTGTGGGCACTCCTGTTTGTAGGTCTGTAAAATAATGTGTGTACTACACACTATACTTAATTTTCTCTTATGTGGTTTTATATTTCATTCTCTTGAATTAAAAATACAATTTTTACTGTGTACAATAGCTTTTTTCAGCACCTTGGCTCAATTAAGATATTTTGTTTCATCTGTACTTGCATTAATTTCAAGGGCCTGGATCCTTGCCTTTAATTAATACAGAGTGGCGACAGATCAGGGAATCCTACATGTTGATTTCCTACAATATTTCTCTGTCGATAATTTAAAATGCTATTTTTACCAAAAAAAAAGAGCATCTTTTCAAAATATATTTTTAATTAACAGCTTAAACCGTTTTAAACACTGCATTTTATTTAAACTGAAATACTTTTCAGGTAGGGCAAATAAATGGAACCATTGTAATTGGTAACGTAAATCAGGGAAAAGTCGGGGAACTTTTTTTTCCAGTTCCTGACGCCACCCTGTAATATTAATGTCATCAATAGAATGCTAACACACGAACCCTTCTACTGTAAGATCCCTGTTAATGATTTTTCTTTGTTATTGCATGCTAGCTGCCTCGCACGACTTTGCATGGTCTACCTGGAAAATAAAAGTTAGGTCACGTGACGCATGTTCAACAATCAGCCTTAAATAATGGAAAAAAGAACAACAAAAATACTGCTAAATTTCCCTTTAAAATGCCGAATAAATTGATTGCAACTCTCCATTAATTCTTGATTATCTTTCGCTGGCTGTACATTGTTTATTTACTACAGTATAACCTCGATTTAACGATTTTCAGGGAACTGGAAAAAGTTATCATTAAATCAAGGATATCGTTAAATCGATGAGCATAGACAGCCAATGCAGTCAAATCCAGACCAGTGAAATGTTTCTTTAAATTGAGGAGGAAATCTTTAAATCGGGTATCGTTAAATCAAAGTTATACTGTGTATTATTATTTTACTATATTTATAAATAAAACAATATTAATGATGCTGAAGATTATATTATTCCCTTTAACGTAGCATCCTTTTAGGAAAGGTGTTTGTTTTAAAAAGAAATATTGGACAATTCATTTTTGCATTGAATAAATATATTTTAAACAAGCCCTTGACATATTCTTGTTATCTCATTAAAATACTTTTTGTCAAGTGTTGCACTGTTATATTGAATAATTTTTGTTATCTTTTTGAAAGTATTTTATTTTTCTTTTAAAACTCAATTAAATACTGCTGGAAAATGTTCTTGCATCACATGTATGAGTTGAATTTCTGCACTATTTGTCAAAGCAATGCATTTATTAGTCTTGTTGCTTTCTAGTCCTATAGTTGTTGTTTTATTGAAATAGATTGAAAGCTAATTTTTATTTTTTCTTCAATTTGTTTCGTTTGTGTGTAAGAAAAAAAATAAGATCTTATTATCAAAGTGCCAATTAGAAATATTTCAGATATTGCGCATTTGAAAGAAGAGTGCCCTAATACGAAGAAATGAAATTTTACAGGAGTAGCGTCTGAAGTTGAGACTCTTCATGCAATTTGCATTAAGAAAAGTAAGTTTGCTATGCTCTCCAGTGGTTAATATTAGAAAAAAAAATCTCATTATTCTCAGAAGAAGATAACGTCCTTTGAAGGCCTTTAACCCCTTCAGTCGGAATTATAAAATATTGGACCAAAAATGTTGATATTTGGTACACAGTGTACTATGGTAAAAGGTATCTTATAGAAAAAATTTGACTTTGTAGGAGAAAAATTAAAAGAGTTATGGCACGTTCCGGACTTATATTTTTGAAATCAATATTTCATATACAAAAGCGATAAAATACCGAACAAACTTCATTATAAAATGTTCTACAAACAATTATAAAACATAATATAAGCGTTTGAAACGATTCATTAAAAATGTGATGAATCGTGATTTGATGTGTGATTAATCGTGATTGCTCAATAAAAAATTTCGTATTGTGGCACTCGTTTTCCAAACGAGCGATATGAGGCAGTGAGAAGCAAAGGGATGTAAGTGGACATTTTCAAGTTTTGAGTAAAACGCGCTTTAAGTTCTAGTACTGGGTAGGCTTTCATTGAAAAGTTTTTCCAAATCATGCTGTATAGCAGCACCTACCAGGGTTTCTAGTACTATCTCTTGCCCCAAAACAGAGGAGAGGTTAACCTACCATTTGTATGGATTATCTCCAAATTTTTAATTTTGTCACTTACATCCCATTCCTTCTCACTGCTTCATATATTGAACTAAAAAACTATTATTAATTGGTAAGAAAGTTTCCAAATGTGTTTAAAATCGTTTTTTAAACTACTTTTCATCTTGTAGCTCTTACTGTTTTTTTTTTTCGATACAAGTGTAAATTCTTTCCCATTTCCCTTGAATAAAAGTTATGGAGAAAATAATGCTTTAACAAAATGTCTTAGTCGTGTTTCCAGTTCTTGTATTTAATGTACAACATTGTTGTACATAAATATTTCTATCACTTTGTAAATGATGCCGTTTCAAATTGTTTAAAGAGATATATTCTGTTTGGTTTGATTATGCAGTTTATTTCTCTGTATTACTTTTCATTAATAAATTGACTATTGTTCTGCTTTTTCATACCTTATTGCGATGAAATGCGTACAAGTGAATGTTTAATAATGTGAACACATACCCCTTATTTGGTCAGAGGCGATGGATTCCTTGCCTCTTGCTCTCTTAATCAGAAACGTCATAATGATAATCAAACCATAAAAATGATTTTTTCAAAAAGTTGAAGAGTTACTGAATTCTTATCTCTCTTATTTCTGAATCTACAGAAACTAAAAATATAACACTCCTGTGGTTAAGGAAAACTGAATCGTAAAGCAAATTAAGAAATTCAATGAAAAATCTGTTTTAATGAACACTTTCTAGCCTAAGTTGTTTTATCTACATGGGTCATTCTTCAAAAAGTAACTTTTCTGTCACATGGCTTTTACAGTAAAAACTTAAAGGAACAATTCATTTAACAATGATTATTAATTTCATCAGTAATATATCTATTTAACCCTGCCAACAATTTTTTAATAATAATTTTTATTTTAGTATATTTTTGGTTCACAACATGTGAATTCTCATCTCCGTGGCATGTCACACACCTGCAGCTTAATAACTTGTTTAATTAAAAGTATACACTTATTTATTTATTATTTCTTTCACAAGTGTCTCAAATACTAATTGTTTAAGTATATTTAATTTTTTTAAATTGTGTTTTAGTTCGTTTTAGTAATACAAGGAGTCATGTCACACAATAAATTCTCACCTCTGTTACGTAAACACAAAATGCCATTCCTCATTAACACGTGGCAGTAATGACATCAAATTTTATTTTCCATGATACAAGGGAGCCCCCTTGTTTATTTTTAGCTATAGTTGAAGTTGTGAGATTTTTGTTGAAAAACAAGAAGATAGATTTTGCTTTAAAAACTTAGTGTAGTTATTCTTACTTCTGACCTCTGTGAACTTGAATTTCAGGGATTTAAATTAATGTAAAAAAAGAAGTGAACATGTTTTCATGTGCTTAACATGCGCAGATTGTAGCAAAGAAGAAAAAAAGTTCTCTGAAAAAATGTATCCATTAGGCCTATATTAATGGAAAATTCCTCACCTCCGTGACCGACCTTATCAATGTCATTATTTTTGAGGTGAAAATAATTGATGGAGGGGAAATACATCAATAACAGGCATTCTAACAAAATTATAAATTGCCTGTATATCCTTAAATTTACTAAATACTACTTTTAACATTCATTTGAAATTACTAATTAAGCCGTACTTTAATTAAGAGAGCTTAATATTATATTCGCACTAATCATTAAAATAGCTGATTGTTTGCCCAATTAACAAAATCACTACTTCGATATTAAATTGGCCTCAATTAATATCGAACACATTAAAAGTTTTTTTTTTTCTGTGAACAAGGCATGTTTTAATTTTTTTAATTTATGAGTAAAATAATTGGAACTTAGCTGGGCCATTGTTTGTGGTTACTTCTAATAGGTAGCACTTTCATGTAAGAAAAAAAAAAGGTTTCGAAATTGAAAAATATTTGCATTCAAAATTTACGTTTTCTGGAGAATGACCCACATATAACTCTCTAGACTAGGGACTATCAAAGTTATCTTTCTGAAAAAATACACAATAATGCACTGAATAGTGCATAATTGACTTCCTTTTTGATTGAATAAAAGCTTTATTTTATAGCGTTTGATTTACATGTTCAGCGGAAATGATGGACTATTAAAACTTGTTTGTTACTCACTGTAAATAACGTGCAGGAAAGGCCTCCATGTGTTGTGTAATAAATTATTATTCGTAGTGTATAATGAAAAATGGTCAAAGTGAAGCTTGAATTAAGAAAACTGTTCTTGTTTGTTTTGTTTTGTTATTTGTTACAAATGAAAGCTGTTTTGAATATGAAAATAAAAATATTTTTATACTGCATAATTTTTGTGTATGAGTATGTTTTCAGTTCAATGTTTTATTTATTTTTTAAGATTTTATGAACTTTATTCTTGTGGCGATCTGTTTTCTTCCCTCCCAAAACTGGCCCTGCAAAAAAAGTAAAAATTAAATAAATGAAGTTAAAAAAAAAAGTCTAATGAAAAATATTATTATAAATACTATATCATTTTCTCATGTTTAACTTAATATTGAAACATTATTTTTTACACATATTTTTTATGAAAAGAATTATTTTCAGATTAACCACATTTAGTTAAAAAACTGCCAAATTTATGTATTAATAAATATTGTTAAATTTATTTAAGTGAAAGGTGTTAATGGGCTTAAAATCGACCTCCAAGAATTTCAAGATGAGTCAAGGCATTCCCCAGGGCTCGGGTTTGAGTCTCTTTTTATTTACACTTTTCATTGCTGAAATCGAAAAGGCTATTGGGAACTGTGAAGTAGGTCTGTTTCGCAGACGATATTGTTCTATGGAGTTCAGGCTCTGATATTCAAAAGGTTGAAGAGACTGAATCTGGCTCTGTCCGAGATATGGAACTTTGCCTTGGACCACAAACTGGACTTTAACCCTTCTAAATCAACCCTGTTATTCTTCACCAACCAACCGAAAATTATATAACTTTCAATTTCATCCAAGCATCTTTATGAACGGACATCTCCTTGTGGTGGAGAAACACCCAAAGTACTTAGGCTATATATTGGATCCTGAGATTTTGAGTAATGGTTACTTGAAACATCTTGCTTTGAGAGCTAGGAAGCTCTCAAATATACTTAAATACATTTCAGGCCGTGATTGGGCTGCCGACGTTAGTACCCTTAGAAACACCTATGTTACTCTTATTCGACCCATTTTGGAGTATGGTTTTCCCATCTATCACAGTGCTTCCAATTCAAACTTTGAGATAAGAACGTGTTCAACTGAGCACTGCAAGGATTATTGCGGGTTTACGTAATTCTTGTCCAAATGACATTGTAGGGTAGACCGGGGCACGTTTATGCATTGGGCACGTGCCCTTTTTCCAAAATGAGTTATAACTGGAGAGCCAAGAGCCATACCAGATTAATGCTGCTCCCTAGCAAATATTCTCCCAAGTTTTTGAGCATCAGTCGAGCTTCGATTAAGCATGTGGATAAGAAAATCTGTTTTCTATCAAGTTGAGTAAATTTTGTGTTGAACGTTTTGAACCTTATTGTGAATAAATAATACTTGGTTAAGAAAAAATAAAAATATAAAAATTAGCAGAATTTTATCCTTTTTTGAGAATTGTATTTGTATGAACCGAAAAGTTATTAAATTTTGTTGCACGTTAAAATTAAATCCAAACTTGGCAACGAGGCACATTTATACGCACGTTCTTACTGTGTCTTATTACTCTGTCTTACTTCTAAGCGGGCCCCGGACGCTTTTTTCGCTCTGTACTGTCTCAAACCTTTAGTATTTTCAGGTCATTGAGTTTTGAAAATCACTTTTAATTTTTAATGAAGTAACAGATTTGTATCTTATAGCTTACAATCATATAGTGTTTTCTTCATACCTGTTCAGCCTTAACTTCATACACTATTCAACCAATTATACATTTTCCTTATTTTAAAGTTGGTAAAACATTACGTTCAAAACACTAACAGAACCATGTTAGATGTCAAAATAATGAAAAGGCTTATTGATAATCCAAGTATTTCTCTCACTAAACCTTCCACATCGTCACATATGGACTACCCCAACTGAGACCATTTGAAAAAGTAGGATCAAAGCTTAGGATCCAGGAAAGGATTGTGAGCATCCTCCTTTTTTCCTTAACTGATACTCCGATTAAAGAAGCCCTCAGACAAGAGCAGTTAGAAGCTACAAAGAAAAAAACATAATAGTCAGAACAAAACAAAAAGGAGAAATTACTTTAAGAATTACAAGTTTCTATTTAAACAGAAATAGAAGACATCAAAGAAAAAAGTATGAAACCAAAACCTACGACAGGGAAAAAATTAGTAAGCACTCTGTAAAAAGGAAATTAGTGAACGATTCTGTTTACGAAGTAGAAAATTGTGCTTGCAGCTATTGTTTGAAAGTATACAATCAATTGAAAAAAGGACACAACAGGGTTCAATGTCTTAGATGTCAATACGCAGTCCCATGACAGGTATGCGAATTTTTTTTTTTAATTTTTGTTAGTAGAATCTAACAGTGATGAAGAAGATGACTAAATAGTTTCTGTTTTTAATTAGCAGTAAGCCCAATGATTTTAGTTTAGCCTATAAAATGTTCTTTAATTAATTATTTGTGATTTTCTTATTTTTAAAGTGTTTTAAGATAAATAAAATATTTAAATTTGGTTAAATATATATTTCACTTACTATTCAGTATAATTTTTACCATGCGTAAACGTGCCCCGGTCGATGCGTAAACTTACCCCGTATTCGGGGCAAGTTTACGCAACCGACTTGCTCTCAAAGAACATTTTTTTACGGCTAAAAACACAAGCTGAGCAACAACTGAATGTACAAATTTTGACTTCATACCCTGCTTCATAAAACCACAATGTCTAAAATTTCCTAGATTAAAACATAAAAATTAGAGAACTCATTTAAAAAAAAAATCCTCGTAACGTGCTCCGGTCTACTTTACTCTTTCAGACTAATTTGCAGCCTCTGAGTCTTACAAGAAAAGCAAGTTTGGCGAAGTACTATAATAAGCTTTCTGGTATTGGCACAATAGATTTAATTCTGCGTTTTGAGACCTTGTAAAGCATAATTCTGTAACTACATTTTCCAAATGTTCAAGGTTTTCTAGCACTTAAAAATGAAAGTTTTTTTTTTTCTGACATTTTTAGGAACGAGTCATGCAGTTTTTCCTGAGTTGGAGTCCCCCAACAAAGCTGGGTCTCTAAGCTATAACTTGTGCTGCTTATAGATAAATCCAGGCCTGCCAGCAACAATTCGTAAATTTGGAGACAAGTGCGGTAGAGGGGTGGGGAGTCGGGAGGAATGGGACAGCTGCATTAATAAGCCGAAGTAAAATGAGAAAAATAAATTTCTAGCTGATCCGGTAGTTGTGTAACAGCTTTAAACTCTTGAAGGACTCGACTCTGCATCTGCAACAGCTACTGGACAAGATAGAAATACTTTTTCACGCTTTATTGCGGCTTAATGCAGCTGTCCCACTTCTCCCGCAGTCCGATTCTTCCCACCTCTCCCGTAATTACTGTAATTATTAATACGTAAGTAAATAAACCGTTGAGGAAAAAACCCCCCAGAAAATTACAAAAAGTAATCACAAAATTAACGTAAAAACATTGTATGAAATCTATATATATAAAAATGGAGTTTGGTAAATTTGTTCCCTAAGATCTTAGAAACTACCCGGCAGATTTGGCTGAAACTTTCACCGTTTTTTCAGTTTGGTACTCAGGGCCCGATCAAAATAAAGTGGTGCCCAGTTCCTGAGTAAAAATTGGTGCCCCCCCCCCCCAATGAGAAAATCAACACAATTTCAAAGTCAATGCTTTATACTAGAAACCTAATACACTAGAAACCTACACATTACTACAGAAACCTGGGATTTGAATACCAAACACTTGATAGTCACCATACTAATCATAGTTAAAATTGCCTTACCTTAAGCTGAAAATAAATTGAAAAACAATTTAAAACTGCAAAAATAGCAAAAAAAAAACTAATTTTGACATTAAGCTTTAAAAGGGCTTCTTTCTGGCTTTAACAGAGGCAAATGTGTCGATCACATCATCGAAATCTAATTTTGATGTCACAGAATTTTCAATGGTCAATAAGAAAAACGCCTGTAAATTATCCTGAGAACCGCAGCTTCTCAAACGATTTTTGATTCTTTTCAAAGCTGAAAAGGAACGTTCACTTTAACAGAAAAAAAAGGAAGTAAGTAAGTAAGTTAATTTAGGCTATTTTAGTGCCCCTAAATTTGTGGTGCCCAGGTCCGCGGACCCGCCGGACCGTGCGTTAATCAGGCCCTGTTGGTACTGGGAAAGTTTATAGACCAGTTCGAAAAAAATCCGATTCCTTTTCATTCCAATTTTTGTCCCAATTTTCGCATAAATGCCCCAATATGGGGGTGGAAAAAAACGTGCACATACTAACATTATATGTCCATCGAAAGCGCCAATTTTTCTGCTGAAGATAGCATCTGTTCGAAGTTTCTAAGTTGTATAAAAAACGAGTTATGAGCTTTTTTGTTCCCTGTTCGAAGGCTTTCATCAGCCCAAGTGATTATTTAGTGTGTCATCTCAACTCCCAAGAACTGTTGTATTGTTGAATATTTTTGCGTTTCGTCTGACTTTTTGAGGCTTTTCTCAAGTCAATTCTTAAAGTAACGTTTTTCTACAAGATTGGCTAAAAATAAATGGATTTGACTGATCATTTTACTTTTAAACGGAACTTATGTAATTAAGGGGGTCCGGGACACATTTTGAAAAAATTTTTATTATGTACTTTAGAGTTTTGAAATTTTTTGAACTGATTCATCATTTATTTAATAAGCAAAATCATAACAATAATATGAAAAAAAATTATTTTCTTATTTAAATTTAATTAGTTTTTTTCAAAAAAATGGGGTTGCTTTAAATTGCTATAGCTCAAAATATTGTTGGTCAATTTTCAATTTTTTTTCAAAAAAGTATGCACAAATATCTAAGCTTTAATTTTTATTCGGCGATTTTAAAAATATTGATTCAATAAAAAATAAAAAATATTTGAAGAAAAATTTCGAAAAATTCGAAGATACTTTTTTTTAAAAAAATCATAATTTTTGCAGTAAACGTTTCTTTCAAATTCGCCGAATAAAAATTAAAGTAAATTGCTTGAAAAAGATATGCTCCAAGTTTCATTACTTTATCTCTATCGGTTCCTGACTTATAAGAGTTTGAATGCAGGAAATCGGGAAAAATTGCATCATGGAGAAAAACGCGCTTAAAGTTTTAAAGTTATGTACACATTCGTTAGATGCATGCAACAAAAATAACTATAACTTTCGTTCTATTTAAGGTAGAAACAAGATTCAAACGTCCTCTTAAGCAGAAAAAAACGGAGCAATTTTTCAAATTATAAAAAAAATTTGCAAAATTTGAGGATTTTTGTGTCCCGGACCCCCTTAATGGTTTATTATTATTATTTATGCTGATTGGACACTTGCTCGCCAGAATTTTTTCAGAAAGCTTTCAGTAGCTGATGCATTTGGCAGTTTTTTTCCACTGTCGCTGTTTTTGAGCCCAAAGACTACGTAATAATGTTTCTCAGCTTTCACCATATAAACAAAATATCGCCAATTAAAGATACTTAAAAAAAAAAAAAATACTGTGTAAAATAATTCAACAACTAAATTAGGCAAATCCATAAACCGCACAAAAACTTCCATTAATTTTTCTTTTTGCACGATTTCAAACATTCGCCAAATTTTACTACTTATTTTGGAAACATTTCGGATGAAACCGTTTAGCGCCTTTTTTTTTTTTTTTTTTTTTGACCAAAAGTATCTCAGCATCTGACAACAATATTTCTATAATAAAAATTAGTAAGGAGGGAGAGTATTATCGAAAGTGTCCCAAAATGATTCTCGCAAATTTGGTAAGATTTTAAACCGCACCAAGTGTTCACAAAAATTGAAATTTCCCAAAATAACTAAAGCAAGTGTAAGGAAAACACGGGCTGCTACATTTTTTAAAACAGTTCGTACATCAATAGCTATACAGAGAAGGTTTTAAATTAAAAAAAAAGTACTAACAGATAAATCTTTTTAAACATACTATTGCTATTTTAGTTTAATGAGTAAGGAAGAAGCTCGATTTTTAATCACGTCAAAAAGGTTTGTTTTAAATTCTTTCGCCTAAAACAGAAAACGAGGGCAAGTAACGATTGTTTCTCATAATTATTACTGACCCAGGCAACGCCGGGTATTTTTGCTAGTATTACTATATAACTATAACTTAATAAGGAAATGGTTTTAACGCGGGCCAGGTAAAAAGCTCCCAGATGCGATCGCATTTTTCGCAGACCGTTGCCCAATTTCTGGAGCAGAGGTTGAGAATCCCTGTCTTAGAAGACATGTGAAATTTCAAGGCAAACACAAAAATATTCCCCCATCCCACATCTTTCCCGAAAACAACATCTGGGATTCCTATTCCTATTCAGAGTCACAACTGACTACAACTGTATTTATGTCGAGGACTGCATACTAAGTGCCTTGCCTCCATTATTTTATGTACCGATAGATGGCAGCACCATCACCGGATCGAACAGTTAATGAGAATTTAGAACTAGTCCAGGAGCTAATAGCTACCTGGTGCTAGCACCCCCAGAGGTATCGTTTCACTTGGAGGACATTGAGACCACGAGCATATTTAACGTCGCCCAGTCCCCTTTAATGACGACGGTGGGTCTTCGACCATCGAGGTTCGAACGCAGGACCCTCCGGTTCCCGAATCCGACACTCTACCGATCGGGCTACCACGGCCCCAACATCTGGGATTAATCTTCAGGGCCAACGAGTGACAGCGTCAGCCTATAACTAGAAAATTGGGGCCTGACCCTTGGGGGAAGAAGGTGCACATTGGAGCTGCATTACTGCACAGGTGAAGGGGCCCTACCAGATCGAAGGACCCTGTTCGCTCTTGTTTTGCATGCACTTATAATGGGGCCTCACGTTTAACAGAGCCTTCAATTAGGTCAAACTTGTTCTAAATAGGCATAAAAAAATCGGGAAAAAAGTTTTTAAATACAATTCAGCGCGGGGCCCTCTAGCCGCGGGGATCTGTGCGGCCGCACGGATTGCACGGCCCTGGAGCCGCCCCTGGTGATGTTATAGGGTGCTAGCATATACGAAGCATGGACACCCCCAATATTGATCCACAGCACCATGACAACCTAACGGCACGTCAGTGTCATGCTTCAGTCACATGTGTTGGCACACATGGCGAGGCTCCCCAGAACCATTTTTTAGCGGGATAATGCTCGGTCACATATGGTAAGGGTGTCAGGGAACTTCTTCTTCCACATTATCACTTTCTCTGGCCTGCGCGATATTCTGATTTGCCACAAATAGAGCATATCTGGGATCACATGATTACGGTAAATTGGACAGCCTTTGAGTTAGATCGAATTAGTCGTGAGTTTACAGTAACTGTGGTACGAGATGACGGAGGACATCGTTCGAGATTGTTATGCTTCGATGCTGGCCTGTATTGCCTGGTATCTTCAAGCTTAGGTGGCTCAACAGGGTACTTAAACCTCCATTTATTTGGGGTTTTTCCAGTAATAAATCAGCATTTTGCTTTCATTTTGCAATCAGTTTTTAATATCAATGCTGCCGTATCGTGTGTAAAATTTAGTTTCATTCTGACTACTTGTTCTAGATGTCTAATTTTGTGTGGCTAGAAGTACATAATTCCAATCGAATAGGGAAAAAGCCCGTTTTCAGGGTGTACCGACGGATAAATATGTTTATATTATGGCTCTTTAAGCTTTTTAGTAGACGTTACTGGGAGACTTTCAAAAGCTTCTAGGGTCGCATGCGGCCCGCAGACCACACGTTGAGTAAAGCTCTTCAATTTTGTATCAGCTTTCGGTATTTGAAATGCGGAAAAGGAAGTCTTGCTAATCTCAAGGAAACCTCTTTTCATGATTTTGTAACTGATGACTTAAAATTTGTTTGATTTGATTCATACTAGTATTTCATATTTCCATAGCTTTCAATTCCAGCTGACATTTCACAATCTCCGGATTCTTTGAGGAGCGCCATTTCTTCAAATAGTCATCTTAAGCAATATTATGTCATTATGTAAAATCCCTACTAGCAAAATTTCTTGCATCAACCTTGACAGATCTTGATATTATACTGACGGCGTCAATATTGACGTGTTTCATACTGCATAAAGCTTGCATAAAGATTAAAAAGCAATATTACAATAACAACACGTATGCAACATTGCATTCATCTTAAAATATCAATATTGATATTATCTTACAATAACAACATTGCATACATGTTGTCGCCGTCAAGATGATATTGATTTCATGCTGTCGCCGTCAAGATGATATTGATTTCATGCTGTCGCCGTCAAGGTAATTAGTACACAATAGAACAGGTGGACCTTCGTTGATACTTGCGCATGCGCACAGTTCTTTCTGCCCATGCTGGCACATTCTTCCTGCTTCGACCTCAATCGGTTCAGAGGTGCTGCACGTGGCGTTGCATTCTTTTAGGCTTCGTTAAGTTGGTTGCTTAGATATTAGTGTGGAATAGTATTGTTTTAGGAAAAACTTATGAATGACTGATAACTATATTTGTTTATTAATATAGTACTAAACAAGTCATATCGCAGACGATGTGCGATCAATGTTAGAAATGGCCGAAAATAACTTTTTTCGTCCCTAGACTTTGAAACAAAGGACATGAAGCCCAGAATTTCGTATTATCACTTCAATCTCATGAGTAAGATTAATTTTATTCAATGGTTATTTATGTTATTCTTTAAGATAAATTCATGTGTTTTGTCCATGGGATATTTTCAATGCTGACATCCATTTGGAAATGTACTTTATTGTATTTATTTACTTATTTATTATTTTGCTTTCTTTATTCTTAAATGTGTTATAAAAACTTCCGCAATTATTCCTAACTAGGCATTTTATGTCTTTATAATACAATTAGAAGCATGAATTTATAAAATAAGTCAAGTATTACGCAAAACAAAGAAACTTTCATTTTTTAAATTAAACTGCGAGTACTATTAATATCTTTATATGAATTTCCGATCAGATGTCAGCTTTAAGAAAATATTCTCAGGCTAGAAAACTATCTTGAAGAGTAACAGAAATAATTAAAGAATGAAATTTAATTCTCGAGTTTGAAGTGAAAATAATACAAATAAATAAATGGATAAAACACCTTGCAAACGTGCTGATTTCATACTGTCATGTCAATGTATCCTGATATTTTCCTGTCATATCAATACGTATGCAATATTACAAAAGCAAGATCATCTTGCCTAGACCTTGATTTCATGCTGTCATGACAACATCTTGATATTATCCTGTCATATCAATACGTATGCAAGATTACAAAAGCAAGATCATCTTGCCTAGACCTTGATATCATGCTGTCATGACAACATCTTGATATTATCCTGTCATATCAATATGTATGCAATGTTACAAAAGCAGCCTACCTTGATATTTTCCTGATATTATGCTGCATACACCTTGTCAGTCAATATTGTGGCAGCATGCTGACAGCATAAAGGGAGTAACATAACAACATTGAGGCAGTATTAATGCAAGATGATTTTTCTTGCATGTCAACCTTTATGCAATACTGAGGCAAGATATTTTGCTTACTGGGATGTAACATGCCTTGGTGTCTTCTGACCTAAGAGGCAGCTGCTGGTCCAGAAGCGTAATCCTCAAACAATCCTTACCTTGTCCAATTTGCGAACCTCAAATACTTTTACTTTTCTTATCTTAATTAATCCCCCTTTGTAGGTAGAAGAGGATTCCCCATGAAAAGTAAATTTGCTTCGATTCCATTCGACCCAGCTAATTGTTCCTTATTAGCCTAATGATGGCAGCTGGCTACATACCGAACGATTGCTTTAAAGGTAGACCATCCATGGATGCTATGCGTTAGGGAATTTGAATGTCCCAACATGAGGTCGCTACTTTTCGTAGTGATCTGTTCTGTGATCTGCAACGGTAAGTCCTGTAGTAAATCACAATTTTTTTCAAACATTTTTCAGTGTCCTCCGGTGGCTAGATTATCCTTTTCCTTGCACAGTAAATTCTCTGTGTAACGAATCTCGTATTAAAGAATGTATGGGGGACTCTTAATTTGTTTTTAAAATTCCAATTATCTGGCATTTTGCTGCTCGATCTGTTAATTAGTTGAACATGCAATCTTTCAACAACGAACTCATAATTAGAATTCCATTAGAGTCCATTTAAATTTCTTTTAAAGTGCATGCAATAAATTTTCTGTTACAAGCGTGCAAAATATGCACATTCAAACATATGCCCATAGTTTTTATTTATTTGGCAACACTAAATCATAGAAGTATCTCATAGATGAATTAGTGTTCTGCAGTCATGTTGATTTATTGTTTTCAGGTACTTTCTCTGTCTCTGATAACGATACTTTTCTTTTTTAAAACTTTGCAAGAGAAGTACCGTTTGACCCATTGTTTTCGAAGCTACATTTTTCAGCTGGTCTACAAATGACAGCTTCATTGCCAGAACAAATGCAGAATTGCAAGCAAGAACCAAAAAACACTTTACAACATCCAGTGACTGCAGTTTCGCTCTTATTTTGAGCTCAGCAGTCTAAAATAGTAACCTATATAATATATAGTATATATGTATATATATAGCATAAGAAATAGAATCCATCATTGCTACAAGCAAAAACCTTCAATGCCATTCCGTGTTTGCAAACCTCTACTGGTGTGATAAAATATGAGGCAGTGAGAAGCAAAGGGATGTAAGCGGACATTTTCAAGTTTTGAGTAAAACGCGTTTAAAGATAAGATCATGGGTAGGCTTTCATTGAATTGTTTTTTTTCTAAATCATTCTGCATAGCAGTACCTACCAGAGCTACTTGTACTATCTATTGCCCAAGACATAAGAGAGGTTCACCTACCATTTGAACTGGTTATCTCCAAATTTTAATTTTGTCCCTTACATCCCTTTGCTTCTCACTGCCTCATATGTTTAGCCAGAAATGTGAGGATATACTCAGCTGTTTTGTGAAGTGTTTTCCTTCAACTCTGCCATGGCTATTGCAGGATGATGAACCTAAAATAAAGTAAAAACCTCAGTTTCACCAGCAGGTTGCAAAGAGTTGTTTGGTTTTTGCTTGCTTTTTCAGCTGTTGAGAGTTTTTCATCTTGTTTGATCAAAAAAAAAAAAAAAAAAAAATATTAATTTGAATTTTTGGCATTTTGAATTTAAATTATGTTTTTCGCAATCACGAGCGTGTGTGTGTATGAATGCGCGTGTGTGTTTGTGTAGGCGCATTAGTGTGGGTGCGTGTGTGTGTGTATGTATGTATGCATGTATGTGCGTGTTGTGTATGCAGTGCTGTGTGTGTACGCGCGTGTGTGTAGGCGTTTGTGTGTGTGTGTGTGTGTGTGTAGGAGTGTGTGTTTGTATCTGTGTGCAGGCATGAGTGTGTGTATGTGTGTGTACGCGTGTGTGTAGGCGTGTGTGTGTGTAGGATATGGACGCAACCTGGAGACGGTTTCCGTAAGAGGAGCAGCATCGTGAGGCCGGTCGACGCGACGGTGGAGCTGGCAGAGGGTGCTGGCGGGAAAATAAAATGATAGGAATTCAAAACAGTCAAGTGAGAACAATAAGCAATCGTGATTGCTCAAAAAAAACTTAACTACAGTTTGTACTTTTAATTTGTGCTCTGGGTTCTGGTGCTACTGAATGACATTTTATTTTTAAATGCCTCATGTTTTTTTAGTTTTTAGTGTTTTTAAACATTTTTATTAAGCATACGACGCCTGATATACATTTTAAAATACATATCGCACACACTTCTAAATAAGAGCGACATTGAAACTTTGCATTTAGCCTCATATACGATGAAAATTTATCTCTATAAAATTTTATTTTATATCTCTCCTTTTCTTTTCCCGATTTCAAGAGTAATTTTCATGTAAATTCGCTAATATGAAATTGAACACAGTGCAGCTCATTTTCATATTCCACCATTTTAAAACCCTCTTAAAACTACAACAAGCGATTCCCCCCCCCCCCCCCTTTTTTTAGCCTTGTACGATTAGAACGAGCATAATAGTGTTTAAATCCTTTAAACAACACTAGTTAACTTTTAGTCTAATTCAAGGGTTCCCAAACTGAGTGACACGATACTCTGGGGTGTCTTAGGAGGAGGTGAGGGGTGCCGCGAGGTGTCCATGGTATCGATGTATGTGTATGTAACAGAGACAGTGTAGCGTGCCGTGAGAAAATTCTAACTCTTTAAAGTTCGCTCTCCGTGTCGCGAAACGGAAAAGTTTGAAACCCCTAGTCTTATTCATTCAAAATCAGAAAAAAGACTGGGGGGGGGGGGCAACTGTTAAGTAACCTTTCCTGCCTATAGTTGGAATGAATTAGTACTATAGTTTATAATGTTGATTTAAAGGTTTGAATAAAGAAATAATGCTATTAATACTTTCCTGCTGCATGATTTTCACCCTTTGTGAATTCAGTTCAAAACTTCTACTTGCACTCTCAACTTTATACTCTTGGCCAAAATTTTTATTCGTAGTTTTGTGGTGCATTTTCAGCAAGAGTGCATTAACAAACCGTTTTTCACATATATATTTTTTTCTTTCTCACTGTCGTTTGGGGAACAATGATTCGATTAATTAGGCAAAAAGCACCTTGCAGTACTAGGGCTGCCAGGTTCGACTACTATTAACCATTTTGGCTATTATCGATTACACTTGGCTAGAAAAAAGTTAAAAGTATTAGCCAAACCGATCTACATTTTTGCTTAGTATTTATCATTCACAACATGATTAAGACTAAGAAATGTAAAATTTATTGATCAGAAGATTTAAATATAATAATGAAGCAATTATTTAACCAATATATTGAGAAAAATGTTCAAGCATGTAAACAATCATATCAATCAATATATCTGGCACATAAAAGAACAGGTAATGTCTCATAAGTCTTTTGGTAGCCATTGAAGACTTCCAATACCCAGAAGGGATAGCGATTTTCCTACAGATTGATTATTTTTGGCTAACTTTTTCACGAAGCAGTTTGGCTATTATGGCCAATACAGGGAACTAACCTCATACATATGTTGAAGTGTTAAACAAAAATTTCAATTCCACACACACACACACACATGACGTTTTCAAAGTAAAACAATCTAAAAATTGGTATACAAATTTTCTGGTTCAACTAGATCAATTCACTTGTCTTGTCAAGAGACATTTTTTTTGTTCTATTTTATGGGGAGCTGTGCAGTGTTGCAGCTAGTCATTGATATAAGGTAGGGCACTTGACTTGCACCAACTTAAATTAAAATATTCAGGGGGGATTGGGAGGGGCATACCGGGGGTCTCGTCGCGGGAAATTTTCTAAATTTGAGATGAAAAATAGTGAGTTAAAAAAAATAAGCATTTTAAAGTCATATAATTAAAATTAGAGCCCCGAAAACTCGACAAGCCTGACACATGTTTTTTGGCTTTGAAAAAAGGAAAAAATAAATACAAACACGCATAGTATTTTTGCAAAAAGGTACTTTAATTTACGCATTTTTTTAAGATCAGTTGTTTTTTCTTTAGTGATATCGGCTAACGTATTCAAGTGTAAATGCAGTCTCTCACAAAACACACACACACACACACAAAAAAAAAAAAAAAAAAAAAGGCGAAAAATTTTACCCCATGTATGGGCCAAAGTGAAAAATTAAATATTTTTCAAATGAAATATTTTCTACTTTGTTACTGAAAATATTTTTTATCAAATGAATTGATAAATAAACGAATGAATGAATAAGTAAATAAATAATGAAGTACAAGTAGTTAGTTAGTACAAATTATTCAATAAGAAGTTAATTACTTACTAATATGGGAAACAAAAATGAGTAAATAAAGTATTTAATGAATTAAAAAATAAGCGAATTTGAATTTGTTAATTAATGAATACATAATTAATTGAATAAGTAAACGAAATGAGCCATTTCACTTTGCCCAGTGTGCACTTCAGAAATTCTGAAAACATTTAAAGTCAAAACATGCCTAATATTAACTGAATAAGTACTGCACTAGACAACAGTATGCCTCAATCTTAATATATAAAAATCTTCTGTGCGGACGATTGTCACCATAAGGTTTTTAAACGGCTAGACCAATTTTGATCAAATTTTTTGTGTGTAATTAAGTTGTGACAAGCATGGTTTCGAAGCGCGATGGATCGAATCGGAAACGTTTTTGTTAATTAATTAATTAATTTAAACATTGGATGGTTATATCTCCCAAATGATTATTATTTATTTTAACCTATTGTTGAGCGAGAACTGAAATAAATATTTAACCCGTTGCCAAAGGACAATAAGAAAGCCAGCTCTGCTTTTTATAATGAAATTTCCTACTGTTATATGTCAACTGAGAATAGATAAAACGTAGAGAGTGAGAGTGAAGCCTTCATTTTTCTCTCTTGAAAGCAACGATTTTAGGTCCTGTGATATATTTTAAAGTAAAGTACTGGAAGGTTAACGCAAAACGAATGTTTTGATTGGCTGGATTACAGCAACGTGGTGGCTTGGCGACTTTGGTTATAAACAAGAGAGTTGCAAGATCATTTGTTTACATTTTAAAGCTATTGTTTATGTAATTTATTGTATTTTTTGTTTATTTGGCGAAATATTTCAAATTTTCAAAGAGTTGTTTTTCGTTTTTAAAGAGTTTTTAGTTATTTTAGTTGAAGAATGTGTTTATTTTACATCGGGAGGGGGGGGGGATGAGTGATTTTTGCTTATTCAGAGAACTTTTTTACCTTTATCATTTTTTGAAATGATATCATTTCGATTGTTTCATTCTTTTTCATACGGGGAATGTTGCACCGGGATTTCCCGTTTGTTCTAGATGGAGTTTTTTTACACTTAATATCTAAGGACGCTTTTGATCCCTTGAGTATGGCAGAAGGAACAAACGATCAAGTACGGGAGAAAAAATAGTTAATAAAACAACTGCTCAGTGGGTATTAGATAAAGCAAGTTGTAATAAATATACGCATTCTGACACCAAGCAACTTAAAACATTTTCTTTTTACTTATTTTTTTCAACAAAACTGTTCAAACACTTGATAGTTTATTTAACTTTTCAATTTACAAAGTTTGAACAGAACAACGTCTGTCGGGTCCTCTAGTTATTACTTAAAATGTTAATTACGAAAACTTAATCCTTTTACAGACCAAAAATTATTTTTGAAAGACCACAAAATATTGCAATTTTTGTGTCGCTTGTTTTGAAAATTACAGCACATAAAAAAAAAAAAATAATGTAGTATTTTAAAATAAAACTTGCATCGAAACGTATTTCATTTTATTTTTGGCAGTAAATTTGTATTTTCTAAATAATTGGAAAAATTTCCTTCTTTTCTTCATGGGGCAAAATGAAAAATAAAATATTTTTTTCATGAAATATTTTATATGAATTTATTGAAAATATTTTTTATTCGAAAAAAAAAAAAAAAAAAAAAAACGAGTAAATAAATGAAAGACTGAATAAATGAAACAATAAACGAACAAATAATTATATAAATTAATTAATATATGAGAAAAAATAAATGAACGAATAAAATAGTGAGTAAGTAAGCGAATTATTAAACGAAGGAATGCAAATGAAGTAATAAATAAATGAATAAATAAGTGAATTAATAAATGAATAAATAACTGAATTACTAAACGAAGGAATGCAAATGAATTAATTAATAAATGAATAAATAAGTGAATAGATAAATGAATAAATAAGTGAATTGATAAATGAATAAATAAGTGAATTACTAAACGGAGGAAATCAAATGAATTAATTAATAAATGAATAAATAAGTGAATTAATAAATGAATAAATATGTGAATTACTAAACGAAGGAATGCAAATGAATTAATTAATAAATGAATAAATAAGTGAATTAATAAATGAATAAATAAGTGAACTAATAAATGAATAAATAAATGAATGAATTAATAAATGATTGAATAAGTAAACGAAATGAAATATTTCACTTTGCCCCGCATGCACCTCATCTTCACTAATTTTACAAAACATTTAAAATAAAAATAAGCTTAGTGTATTAAATAAATAAATACTGATCCGAATATTAGTAGGTCTCAATTAATATTAAAATGCTAACAATAAGAAGTTGATCATTTTTCAATAGCAAAACTAATTTTTGACTTACAACAAAATATCACAGTATGAGTATCTAATTTTGAAAATTGTTTGTAATATTATATGCTTCGATCTTTTAAAAGCTAAATAACTGACTAAAATAAAGTAGGAGAATGCAGGGCAAAGTGAAATAGTGCAATAGTTACTCTGGTTTTAGCTCCAGCTATCTAGTAATAGTTTAACTATGTAGTATTAGTAACACGTGTAGCTTACTCCAGTCAAGAAAACGTAAAGGCGATAAGGGGCTTTCAGATGAGTAAAAATTGGTCAAACAAACGTTTTTTCATTCATTATATTTCTAAAAACTACACCTTTAGCTGTACCGTAAAAAAAAAAAAAAACTGAATCGGTTGAAAACTGGCGAAGTTATGACACTTTTTGTGGGAGCCACGCCCCCCTTTTTTTTACTAAAAAATGCATATAAAATTGCATGTAAGAAATGCATATAAAATGCATGAGTAAAAAAAAAAGCATATAACATTTAAATTTTTAATACTAATACCATTTCTAATGAATCATAAGACCTTATTTGTGGTGAATTAGTATTAAAAACTAAATTGTTTATTCAATAACGAAATTTGCAATAGTAAAACAGAAAATGCTGATTTCCTCAAAACCTAATTTTCGACATAATTACAAAACTCAAACTGCTCCTTGCAAACGAATTATTATTTGAATCTGCTGAAAATTTTATGCCAAGTATTTAAGTGGTTTGTTTTGTGAAAGATTTTTCTGTTTGATTTGTTTTGTGGAGTTTATTTGCTATATTTTATTGAAATATGAACATATTTTATCGAAAACGCCTAGTTTTTGGTTTTTTTTCTCATTATTTATCTTTATTACAAAATTTTGAAAAAGTAATTCCAACATCCTAATTTCGGTTGTTTTACGTATCATATTTAGCTAGTATTTTATAAATTTGATGAATTTTCGTTTGCAAGGAGTAATATGACAAAAGCGTTATAAAATCTAAATTTAAATTTAAAAATAAATTAAATTTTAAAATAATTCAATGAAATTTTATATTTTAGTTGGTATTAGCATCATGTAACTATGCTGAAAATTTCAAAGAAATTCATTGAAAATTACTTGAAAAAAAATTGAAATCCCCGTATCGCCTTTATGATAGTGAAAGAAATACCCGATAATGAGTAGCTCTCGCATATGTTCAATGTAAAACCAAAATTTCCTTTACAATTTTCTTCATTAATATCCGAAAAATGTTTACCTTGATTCGTTTTACGAAAAAATGTACTTTTTAAAATCGTTTGGTCGAGGAATTAATTTTACTTAGGGAAACCATTTCAACATCTACAAGTAGTGCTATGGAACGCTTTTCAGGCAATTAAAACCACTTCCGAAATAGAACAAATTCTTAGACTTCCGTACTGATGGTCATGCTGATTGAGTAATTATGAGAAGCGAATCTTCTTTTACATTCTAGGAACTCCGTGATTTGTTCTAGAATTCTTTAATCTCATTAGAATCCCGTGATTCACAGGAAATGAGATCTACCGACAAGCAAATGTTCGAATTGACATCGTTTGAACAGATGATTAAATAAAACTTTTTTTGTGATCCACTGTAGTTTTTCTCGAGTTCTTAGATTAGCATTAACATAATTGCGGTCTTTTAGAATATGTCTTAAAATTTCCTCCATTGACAGTAAGATGCTGTATCTGGATTTTGGTATACTTTTCTATCCATACACACAGGCAGATCAGCTAACTTCAATTTTACTTGCCCATAAAGTTATACATTGCTTACTGTTAAGACTTGTATAGTGCGTTCACGGGAAAGATAAATTAGATGTAAGCAAAGAAGTGCGCTATTTGACAATGTCAATCACATATTTAGCTAGGAAAAGAACAAATTAGTGCAAGTAGATTTCAAATGTGAATACTTCTTGGTTTATTTTTTATTTTTAATTCCATAGAAAATCTCCAAAAGTAGCATAGGGGTAAACCTTCTGGCAAACTGTTCGTTTACTTTCAGTCCATCTTTTCCGTAAACAGAGTATAGAGGCATATTGTGTGTGTTCGACGCATTTTGGGGTTTGATGTGAAAGTGGTAATAACTGAAGTGGGTGAAGACGCATTATTGCCTCTTCTTTCTAAAAATTTTAAAGTCAAACCTTTGTATATATTTTAAATATATAGCTGTTTAGTTTTAGTTGAGTTTTAGTGTTTTAGTATGACATAGGTGGCCCGCAAAGCTGTTCCATGCTGCCCGTTGTTGTGATCAATGTTACAAATCAAAAAATATATTCTGGAACCTTATTCCGAAACAACCGATCGTGTTCATTCGGTATTACGAATGACTGTTGAGGTTTCTTCGGCCTCGGCAATTCTCGGCTTGTCATTTTCTTTTCCCTTTCCACGTCTTCCCATTGTTATCTAAAGAAATTTAGCGTATTTAATTTTATATCAACATTGGCCCTTCAGATTCATCTTTGTATGAAGTACGGCCCTCGGGTAAAAAAAAAAAAGGAAAAGAATATTTAAGGGATTTTGGCACTGGAATTTTCATGCATATAATTCGGCTTGCAAAAGGGCGCTTTGATTTTTTTTCTATAACAAATTAATATGATTTCAAGTGGATTTATTATTGTGAATTTATTTTAAAATGAAGTGGGAATTTGGATGGCATAACTTTGCAGACGGGGATTTTTACATTGGAACCATTTATATGTGTAATCTCATCTTGGAAATCTAGCACTAAATGTATTTAACTTTTCTGTGCTTCTTACACATGTGTGTGTGTGAAATACTATGTTTTCCTTTCCAGAGGCTGTGACGGGCACTCACAAGAGCAAGCCCGGAGGATACAAAAAAAGTAAGTATTTTTTTTCTTTTCTTTCTTAAGAAAATAAATAAATAAAACTCACTTATAGAATTTTAAACTCGTACTCTATTTTCTCCTTTTATTGTTGCTTTATTCATATGGCGAATTGTTCTACAATAGGCTTGTTTTATTTATTTGGAGGATTTATTCAACATTTTATAATGGTTTCATTTCTTCAATTGGCGGATTATTTTATATTTTAATTGAAATTTTCTTTATTGAATCTTTTTACTTCCTTTTACAAAAAAGGAAGTATTGTATTTGCGAAAAAATTTTCACTCAAAAATCGACCTTAATTTCCATTTTCTCACCCCCGAATGAATGTTGAGTTTTTTTTTCCTATCCGACCGCACGTGGATATATACCTAGGAACCTACAGACACCCGAAATATCCATTTTGACGACCCCCGAGTTAATTAAAACGAATTTTCTCGCGACGTCTGTATGTACGTATGTATGTGCGTATGTGTGTATGTATCTCGCATAACTCAAAAACAGTATGTCCTAGAAAGTTGAAATTTGGTACGTAGACTCCTAGTGGGACCTAGTTGTGCACCTTCAATTTTGGTGGCATTCGGATGTTCCTAAAGGGGTCTTTTGCCCCTTTTTGGGGGGAAATCATCGTTAATTTCGATGTAAGCTCAAGTGGTGTTATAATTTGTCGGACACTTGGCGATATATCGCCAGTCTTTTGGTCGCCAAGATTTGTCGCCAACTTGGCGACAAATTTAGAGATTTTTTAAAAAAATTTGGTTTTAATTTGTCCATTGTTGGTGATAGAGAGTAAACAATCGAATGACAATAAAATTGCCAATAATGGGGAAATGACATTAAATTGGAGTAAAAGGAAGTCATGTGATGCACACATCAGCTCGTTTAAAAGAAGCCTATCAGAAAGAGAAAATAATCTATGCTCTAGCCAAATAAGTAGTTTTCATGTAACGAAAATATGACGAAGAATATTCAAGGCTGCCGTATACAGGGCCTGATTACCCAACAGGCTCAGGAGCTTAAATTTCCCCTCAGAACTAACAGGTGACCCAGAAACGACTCAAAATTTTCAGTTTCTGCAATTGAATGTATTTTTAAAATTTTCCAAACATTATTACTCGCTATATAAACATTTTGGAAGAATTTTATAAAGTGAGGAAACAGTTCATAAAATGTGGTAGCAAGCTATTCGTAACTCCAAAAAACTATAGGGGGCGCTGCAGCTACTGTATAATGGCGGATGAAAAAGGTAAAACAAACAAATGCCGTAACTTATAACTTGCTTTGACGCTTAGTGAATGAGTGACGCTTAGTGAATTCATCGTGTTTGTGGGAAACTTTCTTTTCTATTTTTCTGAAATTACATTACACCACAAACTGGCTGAAGCCTGTAATTTACCCCAAAGAAAACACGTGGAATGGAATGTTTTACCTTTTTCGGTAGTAATGTTAATCACTGCAAGGTAGCATATTCGAGCTCTGGAGTTGCGAATTTTCATCTTCGGAATTTGCCCAACGTGCTATCAAATACTTTATCGCACTTTAAATTTTATAAAGTGATAAATCTGAAACAACTAACCTTCTTTATCTAGTGCGAATGGAAGTACAAAAATATGCAATGTACAAAAGTTCGATATGTCTTGGATGTGGGGGGAGGGGGGATAACTTTAATTGATAGTCTGCTTGGCTGTTTTTGGAAAAAATTAATATAGCATATATTAGGGAGTTTTGTATCAAGTTTTAGAAAATATGCACTGAAAACAAAAGGTGGGGGGTCCTGAAACGAGACTTAGCTTCCCCCAACTCCAGAGGTTAATCGGGCCCTGACCGTACACAGTACGTAGAATGTTGCCAACGTCATAAATGCTTTATGTAGTCATGTTCCCCTGATTTGTGCTCTAACTTTCGGGTTGTAATGCTGACGTTTCAGTCAACAATTACAGTTAAAATTCAATAAATTACCGCCGTATAGCCAGGGCTAAGGCAGAAATACATGAAATACACCGCCTGCTCAGTCAATTTCAGCCGAGGACTGCAGTTTCGTGCTTATTAGCACTCATTAGCCCGGCATAGGAGTGACTGAGCTGGAGGTGGAAAATCTCTTAAGGACGCCAAGAGTGCCAAACAAACTGGTAGCTAATACAGAATTGGCACTGATCAGACGAGTGACCGAAGCAATGGTTCGGTTCAACTCGATGATTGAAGGCAAGGCAGGTATATTCAGTAAGTTAACGCCCTATAGCCAGGGCTAAGGCAGAAATACACGAAATACACCGCCAGCTCAGTCAATTGATGAGTGCTAAGAAGCACGAAACTGCAGTCCTCGGCTGGAATTGACTGAGCTGGTGGTGTATTTCATGAATTACAGTTATAGATAAGCTGAGATGAAATGTCTGGGAGGTCTTTGTGACCACGAAATATTTAGTGTGCGACAGTCACCATTAGCGAACACGGAGAATCGCCAACCGGTCGACATAGAACCCGGAACCCCCCTGTTTCGAGTCCAACGCCTACTGATTAGGTCACGACTACAGCCTTACAAAAATCTATTGTTTGCTAAACTGGTGTTTTCAATTGCAGAGCAGTGCGGCCGGGACGAGCAGTATTACGACCACATACCGGACTGCAAGAACACCTGTGAGAACTACGACAATCCGGCCGTGCTGTGTGCCATAGGAAAACCGGGATGTTTCTGCAGAGAAGGTTTGGTCAAGAGGAAGGACGGCAAATGCGTGCCTCCCAGGGAATGTCCGAGAGGCGGACGTAAGTACCCTCTGCCTCAAAACTTTTTCTTATTTCAGGTCTACAAGGAAATACATGTTTGAACAAACTTTTAAAAATTCCAGTTGCGTGTAAGTGGTGCTTTGGTAACTAACTGCTTGACCTTGGACGAGCTCATTGACGTTTGGTTTGAAAGAAGGAACTCATAGATTGGTACACGCCTATAATCGGTATCGCAACGTAAACCGGTTTTTCACCTAGCAAACTAAAACTTAAACAAATTTAATTTGTTTAAGTCTCAGTGGATCGGAAGTCAACACATCAAAGCCTGACTATACACACCTGTTCATTGAGGATCAATCACGTTATTACAAAATTTCTTTCTTAATTGGTAGGGAGAACGCAAATATTATAAACTAGTGGTACCCGCACGGCTTTGCCCGTAATTGAAAAATTAAAAGGTCTTTTGGTTCGCCTGTATATTTGCAAATAATGTATGGTGAATTTTCTCGCTAATTGGATTGTACCCATGTTACGGATCCACGTTATGATAATTTCGTATCTCGCCAATTGGCTTGTGCCCATGTTACGGTTCCACGTTATGATAATTTCGTAATTTATGATAGTTTTTTTTTTCTTAAAATTGGAATAGAAAAAGAACCACATCGAATTTTCGAAAAATCGCTTCGAGGTGCACACCCCCATGCTACAAACTAACTTTGTGCCAAATTTCATGAAAATCGGCCGAACGGTCTAGGCGCTATGCGCGTCACAGAGATCCAGACATCCAGACATCCTACAGACATCCTCTGGACAGAGAGACTTTCAGCTTTATTATTAGTAAAGATAAAGAAGTCGGCTAAATTAACTGAAAGGGCGCATTCCCAATGCCATAGCATTGAGTTCTTGCAATATTGTACCTATTGAAGTGTATGACGAGATGTTCAACAACCGACCTTTCTAAGCCGCTTTGTATATTTGTATGACACAAGACAGGACGGGTTCGGAAGAAGATCTTGGTCCCTGATCAGCTAGAATGGGAGGAACGTTGTTTCATAACACTCAAGGCGCACCCTATAAGCCGCGTTCATAACGCACTTTTCGACCCGGTAAATCCCCTCTCTGGCTCGACAAAAAACCGATTAAAAAGTTCCCCGCTTCCATGTAAAAAGAGGTTCTCTCATTATACCAGAGAAAGCTGTTTTTACCCATCATCCTGAGCGGCTAGTAGACGAACTTGTTTCGTGTAATGCATTCTGGGTAAAAACACCGCTTTCACTGCAGAAGCTAGCAGGAAGAGAAAGATTCCACATAAACCCTGCAAACTACAGGAATGCGGTGAAAAGCAGGTTTTTTCCGGGGTCGAAAGTGTCCATGGAAACGGCCCTATACAGTTAGCTCAGAGTTGCGTCTCAATCGACAATACGAAACAGGTTTTTGATTATCGCTAGAAATTCCTTTCAATGGAGTTGGAATGCTATTGATGGCTTTTTTGGTGCCAAATGTTGATGATTTGAATTGACATAGTTGAAATCGAGGGGATTGATCGCGCCTAGGAGAATGTGAGGCATGCCATGTGACAATGAATCGTTTGAGTAAACATTTGCATCTAACCCCTTAGCATGCAATGACGTCTCAGAGACGTCAAAGATTATGTTATGGCTCATGAAATGAACGAGGACTAGGAAGCATCGAGATCCACCCTGGCACAAGGAAGGAATGACGTGTTGCAGGATGTCTGCCTAAATCGAATGAATAACGTCTCGAAAACATCGAGGTCCACAGTGTCCCAAGAAACTAACGACTTCTTGGAGAGGTCAATCATAAATGACACTAGAAACGAACTACATCTCGGAGGCATCGAGATCCACACTGGCACGAGGAAGGAATGACGTGTTGCAAGATGTCTGCCTAAAACGAATGAATAACGTCTCGAAAACATCGAGGTCCACAGTGTCCCAAGAAACTAACGACTTCTTGGAGATGTCAATCATAAATGACACTAGAAATGAACAACATCTCTGAGACATCGAAGGTCCGCACTGACAAAGAATGAATGACGTCTCGGAGATGTTTGTCTACAGTGACGAAACGAATTAAAAACGAATGACTTTTCGGAGATGTTCATCAGCAATCATATTTGGACTGAATGACGTCTCGGAGAAATCAATATTTACAATGACACATGAAACAAATGACGTCGCGAAGATGTCCATTCACAATGATACTTGAAATTGGTGACGTCTATGATACATCAAAGTCAACAATGAAACATAAAACGAATGATGTCCGTGAGACTTCATTCTATGCGAGGTTTCAGTCATTTTAAGTAGTAATTGTAACTGTAAATAATTTAATAGTATGTTAAGGGATGGAGCTTAAGTACTGTCCAACCACGGATTCTATGGAATTTTCAAACGTCCAGATAAAACGAATCTACCTGAATGAGAGGGAAAAGTAAAATATTGATGCGCGTATTCCACTCATCTGAATGAGACTCTGCTTCTGCAAAAGCTGACATCACTAAAAATAATAGATTCGTCCTTTTCCGGCTGTAAAACGGATGTTTGTCTTTCCATACAATCCGTGGTCAGACAGTACGAAAGCATATCTTTGCTCGGTAATATTCAATGTTTGGGAACAGGGGCGTGCACAAGAGGGGAGAAGGGAGACCTGTTGGCCCGGGCCCGAGCCTGAAGGGGGCCCAAAATTTTTGAAATGAGGGAAGAAATATATATAGGGACGTTGGGGTAAACAATTTAAAGGAGGGCCCGTAAAAGTCATTGGTGATGGACATCAAAATTTCTGTGCACATCCCTGTTTGGGAAGTAACTTGAATATTCCTATAACTTTTACTGAAAATTGCATATCATTTTCTCTCTCCAGAGAATTGCAAGAAGGACGAACAATATTACGAAGCCATGCCGAGCTGCAAGAACACCTGTGAGAATTACAACAACCCGGGTGTGCGCTGCGCACCCGGTCCGCCCGGGTGCTTCTGTAAGGAAGGACTGGTGAAACGGAAATGCGGGAAATGCGTCAAGCCATGTGACTGTGGAAACGGTAGGAAATTACTTTAAGTTCTGTCAGTCATAATAGGGAAGTTTTTGATTTTTCAATTTTATTTTTATATGATAGAGTAACATGTATGAACATCATAGGTGAAAAAAATTTTGCGATACGATAAGTAGTTTTTTTTTAAAAATAATTTTTTAAGTTCAAGCGATTATGACGTCAAATGGCACAGGAAGTGAAGTCATGCGCGCTTCCGCCGCGGGAGAAGCCGAAGGACGTGCAGTTGGCTACGAAGACGAAACGTAAGGCTTACCTCCTCGCATTTAACTCCTCGCGTTTCTGGAACATTAAACCTCTCATCCCTCTCGGAAATATTCGAACACCATCATTGATGTTACTTGAGGAAGATTATTAGATCGTGCTTTAACGAATCCGGCCTCCATAGTTTGTTCAAAAGGATTATTGAATTTCTAAAAAATAAAAATATCAGCGGGCTCAAAATGTCCGTAGCGAAAACAAGGCATCTTCGGCGGAAGGCTGCCCATTAGTGCCCTGTGACGTAAGCTCGTAACGTTTCAGAAGAGCGCACTTTTGCGCGTGGATTTTAAAAAATTCATTAAAAATCAATCACGGTGTTTTAAAATTTGGCGATGGTGAATTTTTTTTAGTTTTGAGGGTCAATTAACAATATCCAATAGTCAAAATATGAACATTTAATAGGTTGCAACTTTCCTATTAAACCTATCCTAAGTTATCATTTGCTTCAGTTGTGATGAGATACGTACCAGCTCTTATCACCATATCTTCTGTCTTAACTGTCTGCAGATTTTTTTAAATTATTTAATGCAAGAGAGTTTTAGGAATGTTCCTTATGTGCATTCTATGCAATGTGTAAGCGATGTAAAATGAGTTTGTTTGATGTAATAATCCAAAATAAAATCTGTATGGTAAATGGAATATGTCAGGTGCCGCTACATAAACCAAAGTTAAAGGTTAAAACGAATAGTTATTAAAAACTGATGTCACTTTTCCAATGTCCCTATTTGCCGTATATATAAAATTAAATGTAGGATACAATACTTTAAGATGTTATTATTAAATTATGATCGAACAATCTGGTGATGAACAAAATATGGACGTTTCTGCAGCAAATTGCTAGTATTCAGGAAATGAACTAATACATGGGACCAAAGTAAAAGAAGAAAAAAAAAAAATCTGTATCTTTCTCTTAGCAAATGGAAAGTTTTATTACAGTACAATCATATTACCTGTCGAGATTTTTTATTTCTGCGATGGCTCTCGATATTGGTAAGCATTGAATGTACACTCTTAATTCAAAAGAGTGAAAAAATAACTCTTAAAAAGAGTGAAATCTATTGCGGGTGCATTCATTCTTTCTGAGTGCTAGTTTTATCGAAAAAATACGCTTTACGAAAAAACCAAGATAAAACTTTTCTTTATTCGCGTGAAATTCGGAAACACTCCGTTGATGAGCGAAATATAAAAACATCCTTTAAAAGAAGGACTCAAAAACATTTTCATTGGTTCGATTCTGTCACGTGATTTTGTTTAGGGAGAATCTTCTATGCCTCCACGTTAGGCTTACCCAACGTTAGTCGCGAGTAACAAGTGGATGTCGCATTCTAAATGTCTTCATTTAATGAATTAAAACAATATTTGTTGCCGAATGAGGTTTCTGAAGGAAGTGCACAAAAACTGCATGGTAAGTGCGAAGAATTTTCTTTTTTATTAAAACTTGTAACTGTTAATATTTCTTGAACTGCTCGTATATCATTACAAATCAACCACGTGCAATGTTACGGCGAACTTTTTGCAACTTTTTCTTCCAAATGAATGAAACTTTCATCAACAATTTTATTTCGATCATCGAATCAAAAATATGACATTTGAAGCAGTCGTTACCATCTTTGGTGTGTGTGTACTGTATATATATTTTAGGCAGGTGTTACAGACCCGACCATGCGCAAATCTATCGGTCGGATACCGAATCCGCTCCCGATGGTCGGAGCTCCAACCACTGCGTATAAACTGTAAATGAAACGTGTAAAATATAATAAAAGAATCGCACTGTGTTTTGCATGTCTTATTTTTGATTATTATCGCATCATATACAAAAATTATTTGTCAAAAAACATTCGGTCTAGATTCCTTAAAAAAAATTTGAAAAAAATGATAGTTAATTTAAGAACGATCCCAGTGATGTAATATTTGTTATTTTATTATTGTGAAGAAAAAAAGAATCTTACCTAAGATGGGGGGGGGGGGAGTCTTACATACCCTTACATAGGGGGAAGGGAAGGTCAAAAATTGCCAAAATTGTCCTTACGTAATTAATGAATTGCCTCGAAGAAACAAAATTGAATTCAAACGTATCTTGTCACAATTTATGAGTGACTTTTTAAATTAATTTGAACTGATGCAACTTTTAAAACATTATTAATGTTAAAAGGCACACCAAGAATATCAATATAGAGTTTCAAAATTTTAAATCTATTTATTTGGAACTGTGTGGGTTTTTTAGTTTTATTTCAATCTTTAGATTCGGAAATGTACGTAATATTGCACGTGGGTGATTTGTAACGATGTACCAGTAGTTCAAGAAATATTACCAGTTAAAGTTTTAATAAAAAAGAAAATTCTTCGTATTTGCCATACAGTTCTTGTGCATCCTCTTTGGAAACACTAAAAACATTTTTTTTTTCATTTTTTAAATTAAAAAACTAAATTTTTTTCAAATGAAATAAGTTTTAAAAACAGTTTTAAATTCAAATACACAGCATAAGCACATGAAAACACGTTTAAAAACCTATTTCACCAAAGGAAAGTGAAATGATTTTACCTATTTTATTCTAAAAAAAGAGTGAAATAGCGGCTTTCCAAAACAGAAAGCAACCACTCATTTAGGATATTAATTTAGTCTTAAAAAGAGTGAAAAACACTTATCAAAAGGGAGTGAAATAAGCTTATCCAAAAGGAGTGAAAATAACCGCTCCGCAAAAGGAATGAAATTCACTCCTATAAGGAAAGTGCGTTTTCGACACTGGAAAGGAGTGAAAATTTACTCAGTCTGAGTTAAAATCGCTGGAATTTTTTAAGAGAGTAGGCTCGTTTAGTCTAAGACGAACTTTTTGCTTCTTTTTAAATTTGCTCTTAGGTTTTATAAAACATCGTAACTATAAAAATGTAACCTTAAATTGGTTGTCCTTAAATTCTTGTATTGTAACATGCTGTAACAATTTTGTTAGATGTCTTTTCCTTCATAAGATAACCTCTTTTGTATTGAAAAAGGGATTCCTTGTAAATTCGGAACCAGTTTATGTAGTTCTTAATAAATTTGATAATTTAGTGTTGTAATACTTTTTTTTCCAATGGGTCGTTTCCAAAATTTTAAAAGTATTTTTTTTCTAAAAGAGCATGCTTAAAAACATCGGATCCGACCATTTTTTAAGTAATTTATTTAAGTTTTATATTTTTGAAAAAGTGCTTAAATCGGTGCGCTTTCATTGTTTACACTTCAGTCGTGTGAAATCACAAATGATGAAATGCCATTCAATGTTGCCATTCACAGAACAAAATATTTAATTCGCATCTTTACTCACGTGTATTGGCAACGATAGGGTTGATAGCAAGTGTAGAGCGCAATTTTAATTCGCTGCTTGATTATCATAAGGTGGAAACGCGGTACAAAGATGCGCCATTGCATCATTTGTGATGTCATAAAGACTACGATTTGTTTGAAAAATCGGACATTTTAAAAAATTAATTAAAAAGAGACTGTTGGGAAAAGGAAAGTATTTTCTGGGTCCATGTAATTTTTTTTGCTCATTCTATCCATTTCAATGACTAAAGGCAGCACTTTTGACTGAAGTGAAACCTCCATTCTGTACGGAGGTATTTCTTTATTTCTTATGTTGGTTTAGTCGGTTTTTTCAATTTTCAATCGATTAATGCTTAAAAGTTACTATGTGAGAAAGATATAAATATCTTATCGCATAATCGATGGTGCAACTTGTAGTGTTTCACCTGTTGCCTGAATTAAGGATCGCCTTACGTTAAGCTTAAGTGCTCAGCTGCTCGTTCTATTGTTATCACATCTGAGTTAAGGTGCCAAACTATTTGCAACCGACATTTGCGATTTAAATTTTTCGCATGATGAACGCGCTGAATCCAAGCATTCTGCTATAACATAAGTTGCAGATACGATTCCAGTCATGCTAATTTTTTATCGAAAATCGTAGCAAAAAGATTACCTTTGTACAGAACAATAAACACAAAAATCAACGCTTGATTGAAATAGCGAGTAAAATTGAAGGGCTGGGGGTTAGAATGTAAAATGCGACATGATGTGAATTTTTCAGCAGGCCAATTTCCAACTCATAAAAAATATTTGTAGGACCCAGATATGTTTTTCTCCAAATGACATAACCCATTGTCATTTGGATTTCAATTTTAGTTATGAGAACTAAAAATTTTGATCGAAAAGTCACTCCTTGTGGCTTGTCACATTTCTGCTACGAGCCCTTCAATTGCAGACACGCGTTTAGGGGTTACATTTAATCTCCTTTTAATTAAAGCAAAGATGTGATTTAATGATGGAGGACAAGACCTACGACAAAAGCGATGAGACAGATGCAGGTTAAATAATTTTGAATTTGATTGAGTATGATTATCGCAGCAGTGAGTGGTATTTTCAGTCAAAATTGAAAGAAGCTTTATTCCGCGGTACGATTTCAAGTTTATTTTGTTCTTTTCTAAGTAGAGTGCAAAAAGAGCAAAATACATTTTCATGTGACTCCTACTGTCTGAGCACGGATTGTATGGAAAGACAAACATCCGTTTTTCAGCCGGAAATGGACGAATCTATTATTTTTTAGCGATGTCAGCTTTTGCAGAAGCAGAGTCTCATTCAAATGAGCGGAATACGCACATCAAATTTTTATTTTTCCCCCTTATTCACATAGATTCGTCTTATCTGGACATTCGAAAATTCCATGCAATCCGTGATTGGACAGTAATAAACTTGAATACTGAGCTTTTATCACAGTGGAACTATCAATGAATATTCACTGCCTATTTAAAAACGTGCTTCGTAGAAAAAACGCTAAAAATTTTAGTTTCGAGATCGAATGTGTCGCTTTATTTGTTAACAACTCCCTCTTTACGAAGCCGTGGCCTTATCTTGCAGTTATTTTTATTGTGCCAATATCAGCAAAAGATTCAGCAAATATCTCAATATTAATCAATATTAATCAATGGGTGTGGTACATCTGGGATGTTTCTGGCTTTGATATTATCGCTTTAAGATCATGTCTAAATGAAAAAATTGTTTTAAAATGTATCTTCGGCAAAAAAATATTACTTATTTTTTAAAAATAACTTCCCCTCTCACCCTAACTTCTGCTTCTTTGCTAGCATCAAATTAATTTCCAAAACGCTTAGCATACACTTATTTCTTACATTTTGCGCTAAGGAACCGATAAAGACAAACATAGGAACCCCCCTCCCCCTTATTTAATCTTTTATTCTTAGTACATATAAAAAAGTAAACCAATATTGATTTTTTTGCTTGTTTTGCCTATTTCGGTCTTCACAGGTTACAAGAAGAAGCCAACACACAGCCCTGGTACTCGCCCCCCGAAGCCCCAATGTTCCATGCCCAAATGCGACGAAGGATGCACCATCAACTACAAGAGCAAACCTTGTCCTTCTTGTGACTGTAAGAACAAACCGCCAGGTAACGTACGCTTACGAGTCTGCCTTTGCTTCAAGTGATGGAAAAGTAGATGACTTAACTCATTTAGAAACACAGCAGATTCAATTACCGAAACTAAAAATAATTTGCACTCACATATCCTGCAATTAATGCAAATATTATAAGCACATTAAGCTCAACGGCAGGCCGCCTTGTCTAGTGGTCAGAAGAATCTGACTGCGATGGGGAGGTCTTGGGTTCGAATCCCGGCTCGAGCACGGATGTACTTTCTCTCTCCTGTCCTTGTACGTTCTTTGTGGGAATGTATTATTGTGTTGAGAATGGTTGCCCACCCTCTAAACGGGTTCTTGGGGCCTGTGTGACTGTGGAAGTCGGATTTCACACCATATTACGAGACAGGTGGACAGAGGCGTAGGAATTATATAAAAGTAGGGGGAGCTGGGGCTCATGATACGGATCCAAGGGACAGAAGAAGTAGCGCCACCAGATTTTTTTTGTGGGTGGGAGGGGCACTTGAAAAACTTTTTTTTATTTGAAATAGTCGTAGAGCCTTCCATTTCCATCTCTCTTTCTCCCAGTATTGTTTTCAATCATATCTAATATATAAATTGTATATGGAGAGAATGAGGTGATAAAACTTCTGGTTTTTGGAAGGGGGTCGCCGGTCAGTACTCGAAGGTGAGCACGTAGAATAGGTGGGTCCTGTTGCTTCATCCCCGGAATATTTCCGAAATTTTAATTCTAGAAACGTAGTTTTAAACGATTTTTTGGTGATGTTAAGGCGAAAAAAGGTTCGAGGGCCCTTCCTGGAAATTTTTCGGAATTGATGTTTTCAAAACGCAATTACAGACCATATTTTTGACGTTAGGGAAAACGATATGACTTAGGGATTGTCCTCGATCGATTTACATCTGTTTCCCAATGTTTCAAAATTGAAGTTCCAAAAACGCAATTGAAGACAATCGTCAATGAAGGGGAAAGGTCAAATGTCAGGGAAAGGGGGAGGTTCTAGGGCTCTCTGGAAATTTTTTGAAATTGAAGTCTTAGAGAGCGTTCTTCAATGAGGTTAATGGAAAAGGTTCTTTCCCTTTAAAATTTTCGAAATTGTAGTTTTAAAAACTCATTTTTCATCCTTCTTTTGGTGATATCAGAAAGAGAAGTTTCGGGTGTCGTTCTCCGAAAATTATTCGAGATTGTAGTCTAAAAAACACGACTGTAGATCATTCTTGTTAATGTTCAGGCCCAGCAATTTTTTGAAATTGAGCCGATAATATTATATAATCTACCATATTGTTGGAGGGCATGATGTTTAGTCATGGGTTCTAGAGGAATAAAATAAGAGGAGGGTGTAAGGAGAAATAGTACGCCTGAAATGTGTTTAAATAAAATGTTCGTTGTATAGTTCAGATAAATGTTCATAAAATTACTTCAGAGAAACTATAAAATATTGTTGGTGCTTTTTTCTAACAGTAATAAGTGAAAACTAAAATTTTTAATCGTGAAAATGGATATGAAAAAGTTACCCAGAGCCTCAAACTTTTTGAGGAGTGCTCGAGCGCCCTCGTCCACGTGTATTTTTTAAGCATAAAAATATGCCTGTAAAAGACAAAAAAAAAAAAAAAAAAAAAAAAAAAAAAACCTGAATTTTGAGAAAGCAAAAAAGAAGAATAAATGTAATTTCATTCAGTCTATATGTTCAAAAAAAAAAAAATGTTTGTCTTCAATATACTCGCAATATTTAAACTGTTTTTACTATCGTAAGAGTGTTTACAATTATTAAAAGTTTTTACGCATGCCTTGTCTAGTGGTCAGAGAAGTCTGGCTGTGACAGGAGGGTCCGGGTTCGAATCCCGGATCGGGGATGGACGTAGTTTTTCTCTCCTGTCATTGTCCTTTCTTTGCGCGAATGTGTTATTGTGCTGTAAAGGGTTACCTACTCTATAAACGGGTCCTTATGGCATGTGTGTACTGTAGAATTCGGACTTTACACTAAATTACGGTACAGTTGGAAAAGTGAAACAGCGCACCCCAAATTGCCTGCCTAGTTGGCACACGACAACAACATTAAAAGTTTTAAAAAAATATTCTAATGAAGATTTCACCGATTTTGATTAGTGAGAATTTTTGTTTCTGTAGTACCTTAGAATTCTTTAAATTATATTTATCTTAGCAATTTTATAACTTCAGGAAAAAGAAAAAATCAATCTCTCAGCCCTCTCGGTTTTAAATACAACAAAAAATGGATAAATAGTTTTTTTTTTTTTTTTTTTTTTCAGTTTTTACCGTGGGATAGTTCTGGAAATTGCGTTTTTTTTTTATCACAGCAATTATATGCATCTGCAAAAATAATTTCTGGGTATGTTACTGATTGAGGTTGGTTCTTTTGGTAATATTTCCAATCAAAAATAATAAATGTAATTTTTATAGTATTTAAAAAATTGCTCGAAGTATATATGTATCTCAGCCTTTTAGTCTATGTCCCCTGACAACAGATTAGTTTTGGTTTCTAAAGATCATCGAACAATGATATTTTCGCTATCTGATCGTGTCTTTTGATCAAAACATAAAATTTAAAACCCGAAACATATGTTCATAATCCCTCGATAATTAGTTTAGGACTATTTTTTGTTCTGTAACTACATTATTTGATTTTTGGGAACTCGTTACAGAATTTTCTTTGGTCGGGGCTGAACTTTTTATGAAGAAATGAAAAAAATATAAAAGAGAAAGAAACGATGGATAAAAAAACCTAAATTTTGTTTGTAAATTGGGTTCTTTTCTTTTCTTCCTCGCATTCTGCGTTGTTTTGTTTTTTTTCTTTCGTTTTTCATTCTTTCTTTCTTTTCTTTTTCTTTTGATAATTTGAATAAACAAAAATATTGTGTGACCACTCGGTATTTTAGTTTAAATTCCGTGTCATATTTTGCAAGTTTGCTTTAATTAATGAATTTAAAAGGATTCCCTGGAGATTCCTCAGATAGCGTCCGGGAGATCAAATAACTTAAAATGAGATAACTTTCTGGAAAGTTAAAGTTGAATTAGTTGCTTACCTTAAAAACCGTTTTGATACGTGTCTAGAGCACCTTCCATAGTATTCATATTTATATGCCAAACTGACACTCACGATTATTTCTTTTTTGTGAAAGTGTGACATAAAAATGGTCTGCAAAACTATGAACATAAACTGAGCTGCAGTGTAATACACTCGCGAAAGACGAGCTCTTAGTAGGGAGGGAGGAAAACATCCCTATGCAGATAACTTGTCTTTAATACTTTTCTTTTATTCCGGGAATTGAGAGGTTTGTAAGAAAGAGGGAAACCCAAGTGTACTGACCGTACTGACCACTCCATCTCTCTCCTTCCTTTGTTGGTTATTGCGTGGAAATTCGTAGAAAAGGTAGATCGTATTTTTGGAATCAGGTTTGAGGTAGACAATGTACTGCAAAAAGCTATAGTGTGAGAATTTTTCTGGGGGAGCTGAGTCGGTGTGAAATATTATGGAGAGAGCTCAAGCTCCCCCAGCTCCCCCGCTTCCTACGCCTATGTAGGTGGAAAAGTGAAGCAGCGCACCCAAAATTGCCAGTCTGGCTGGAACCCGACAACAACAACAGTAAGCACAACGGTTAGCACGTATTTATACAGGATGTCCAGGAAAGAACTCCCTGATTTCAAGATTAAATATCTCGAAAACAAAGACAGATATTGGAATAAAATAAACGGTATTTTTATTGTGAAACTCATAAAAATTGTGTACAGAAACACAGAAATTAGTAACAAAAATTGCCGACAGGGAGCGCTGCATGCTGTAATTGCTATAGAAAGCCCATAAATAGTGCTGCGAAGGGGTTAGGCGCTTCGGCAATAAATTTCCCTCTCACAACATATACGCTAGGAATTATCATCCAACCCCTTCGCAGCACTATTTATAGGGACTTCTATAGCAATTACAGCGTGCTGCGCCCCCTGTTGGCAATTGTTGTTACTAATTTTTAGTTTCTGTACATGATTTTTATGGGTTTCACAATAAACATACCGTTTGTTATATTCCAATATCGACCTTTGTTTTTGAGATATTTAATTTTGGAATCAGGGAGTCCTTTCCTGAACACCCTGTACATCCAAGTAAAATAAAACACTAAGACTCATTTCAGCTTAAACAGCATTTATGCAACAGAGCTAGGTAAACACAATCATAGCAATTGAAAACTAGACTAAACTAACTAGCATCTGAGCGGATCCTTATAACCGAGAGAAATTATGCAAACATTCTAATAAATTCTATTCTTTAATACTATTCTAGTTAATTCTAGATGTACTGGAATTAGGTTCGAAAAACTAAAGTTATAAGTTAGGCTCGAAATGTCTGCAAGTTCGGCTACATGGTTCGATTTCTCGCCAAATTTGGTTTCAAAAATAATGATGCCAACTTGGCGATAGTTCTTAATTTTTTCGCCAAGTCCATTGACATAATACTAAATGGCAAAGTACAGAAAATCAACATGCAGGTACAACTTCAAGAGCTAAAGTAATTTTGTATGAAAATAATTGCAATAATGCCAGATTTAGCAAGGATTACTACAAATCAAGCACATAGAACATAAAAATATCGAATGTATACATAATTTGTAATAATACCTGTTGCGAAGGGGTTTTAGGTCCCTTTATGTTATTCCTACAATGTACGATAAGTTTAAATTCACAATACTGGCCGACCTATATCAACCCGACCTACCAACTGTTAGGCCTGACCTACCAATACCTGGTTCAACGTAAGAAGCAATCCTATATCTTGTAGAATGGAACACAGCAGAGGATGAGAGGCAAATACACTATTCCTTGTGTTAATTTTTGGGTTAGAATATTCTTTAAAAAAAAGAAATCTCACCTTCACGTATACAAAGTCTTTTTTCCAAAACTGTTAAAGTGTCTTGAGAACGTTTTAAAGAAAGTGACTCCGACAAAATTTAAAAAGTCAAAAGATTTCACGAATCCTATAATATTCCATAACACTTTGAACACAGAAGAAAGTACAAATTTACGTTAAGTGCGAACCAAAAACGCAATATATCATGTTTTGGTGATTCTTTTGGTTTGTCTATAACAGGTGGCAAGAAGCCCACACACGGCCCTGGTACTCGCCCCCCGAAGCCCCACTGTTCCATGCCCAAATGCGACGAAGGATGCACCATCAACTTCAAGAGCAAACCTTGTCCTTCTTGTGACTGCAAGCACAAACCACCAGGTAGGAATCCTTCTCTTATTGCAAGTGAACTTTATATATGTCTTCGTGTTCTTCAATGGCGCATCTAGCTTTAACACATTGACTGCTAGTCCTCCAGAATTATGTTGTATGCGCTAGAGACGAGATAACTCGTCCTCTAGCCAACACGTTGCTATATTTTTTCAGCGGGTTCCATTGGATTTCCTGGCTGTTCTGCCGCGCATAGACGAACATTTAGACAAGGTTCAAAAAGAGAACACAAGATCGGGTCTCTACTGCGTTTGCTAGGAAAACATTTTCTGATGCAAGGAGGCGTGCGCGCGATCAAACGAGATAGCGCGTGAGTTTTTTTGTGCTGTAGTCTGTGAGTAAATAAAAACGTAAAATGAGCAATCGTAAGTATATGTCTTACATATGAGGCCCCTAGTTTCAAAACCGGATACTTGTAGAAAACCAAATTTTACAGGAGACGTAAAAGTCCGGTTTTGAAACTGAGGCAGACCTTCCCGCCCCATTTCAAGGGGGAAAGAAGCGGTTTTTGAACCTAATATTGAGCAGGCAAATAGGCCTTATGATTCTCTACAAGATTAACAAAAAAAAAAAAAAGAAAATCGAATTTTTGCAAGTATCCGGTTTTGAAACTAGAGGCCTTATATGTAAGTATATGTAAGAAAATGCGTCGTCTGCCATTCTCTGAACATTCGAAAAGAATTGCGTTATCAATGCAAAACATGAGAGTCTAAACCTACCTTATGTGTTGTCCCTTGCTTTGAAAATTATCAGTGCGGAAATTTTTTAGAAAAAAATATATAGAATTTGCTTTGTATGCTGTATTATTCATAAAAAAGTCCAATAAAACTGTTTTCCTTGAAATTGTTTCAAATAATTAGCTTAGCGCAAGGAGTCCATATATAGGCTGTCGACGACGCAGTCAATGTGTTAAATTTGTAGGATGGGGTGTCGTAATAGGGAAGTTGCAACCTATTAAATGTTCATATTTTGGCTATTGGATATTGTTAATTGACCCTCAAAACTAAAAAATTCACCATCGCCGAATTTTAAAACACTGTGGTTGATTTTTAATGAATTTTTAAAAATCCACGCGCAAAAGTGCGCGCTTCTGAAACGTCACGAGCCTACGTCACAGGGCGCGAATGGGCAGCCTTCCGCCGAAGATCCCTTGTTTTCGCTAGGAACATTTTGGGCGCGCTGATATTTTTATTTTTTAGAAATTCAATAATCCTTTTGAACACACTATGGAGGCCGGATTCGTTAAAGCACAATCTAAATAATCTTCCTCAAGTAACACCAATGAGATATTCGAATATTTTCGAGAGGATGAGAGGTTTAATGTTCCAGAAACGCGAGGAGTTAAATGCGAGGAGAAAGCGTTTTACGTTTCGTCTTCGAAGTCGAATGCGTGACCTTCGCTTCTCCCCTATCGGAAGAGGGGATGACGTTACTTCCTATGCCATTTGACGTCACAAGCGCTTGAACTTTAAAAATTAATTTAAAAAAAAAACTACTTATCGTATCGCAAAAATTTTTTCACCTATGATGTTCATACATGTTACTCTATCATATAAAAATAAAATTGAGAAATCGAAAACTTCCCTATTGTCGTTCGGGGCATACGGAGGGGCGGAGATTGCACTATCAAAACAGGTTGAAACATTTAGTTAGTTTAAAGGTGACAAAGTGAAATTTAAAAGCTTGTCATACACATTGTTGATCAAAGATGTCTTTTGTGAAAACGCCACAACTTCGTCAATAATTCATCGGACTTCATATGTTCGCTGAATTATTGACGAAGTTATGACGTTTTCATCATTTTAAAGATTCTTTTCTCCGCTTTCGGCCAAAAATAAAGAGGCAACTAAAATTGTGGTCTTTTCCCGAAAACATCGTTTTTTCCTATTTTTTTTCACTAAGCATTGAATCCTCCCTCCCCCTTTCTTTGTGAGTGCTTTCTTAATAAAAGTAACGCACAATTTTATTTTATTTTTCGCAGCCTTTTCGGCGGAAAATAAACAAACAGTTCGCATTGTGGCTCTTTTAAGAAATATTACCATTGAAGAAATTCGGATTTTTGAATTACCGCTGTCAAGAGTGAATGCTAGTTCTAAATGAATTCTTCATTTGAATTTCTTTAGTTTAAAGAATTCTTAGGTCAAATATGATAAAAAAAAAAAAAGTCAGGTATAAGTACTGCATCTAAGCATTTAAATTTAAGTAATAAAAAAAAGTGAAAAAACATCATGAAATTGCCCCCCCCCCCCAAAAAAAAGATACTAGTTTTATTTGGGAAACGCAAAAAATCTTCCAGTTTCAATACCGTTCCGGTAAGTAACTTTTAAAGCATATAGACCAGACAAAATTCAGAAATCGAAAAATTGTACGTGTCCATTACTTTACTTCATTACAGTGAACTCTCGATAACTCGAAGTCCCTAGGGACCGGCTAAAACGTTCGAGTGTTTGGTAGTTCAAGTTATGGGAAGTTTCCACAACAGTCTCAAGAGTTTGGGACCCAATCAAAGCTTCGAGATAAAGGATTTATCTGGTTATTTACAAATTTTAGATTATGTGAAATTCTTAATAATAACGATAATAATAGTAATTAAAATAATAATTAACAAAATGAAATGCTATCAGTTATGCCAGACGTATCTATAAATTAATAAGAAATGCTTCACTTGGATAAAATCAGATTCTTTGCTAATTTGATACAATTTAAAATTACAACTAAATTGAAACCTTATAAAAAAAAATTTTATAACCTCAAAGGCATTCGTGTTTCCCTGAAACATAATTAATAACTAATATAAATGGCATTTTTGTTAGATAAATATTCCATTTCATTACAATTAATTTTCTTTCGGCTGGCTAAAGTTGAAAGAAAATATAACAATGGTAAAAAGAATGATTTCATTCACTTACACTGTTAAAACTAAAAGTTGCATTGTGCACCTTTCAGGGGTGAAATGCTTGTAGCATCAGCGGCACCCAATACGGAACCGAAATGGCACCTTTTACCAGGGTGAAAAAAAAAGGAACATTTTAAAAAATAGGCAGCGGGGGTGAAAAGAAGGAACCTTCGGAGAGAAAAATGGCGCTCATACTGATTCCTACTGTAGATCCTCCTCCCCCCTCCCCCGTTTTTTAATACAGTTGTGTAGTTTGTTTTTCTTTTTTTTTATTGTTTTGATTCATGATATTCTAAGTTTTGGACATTTTTCAAATTGAATTGCATTCTGGAAATGATTAAAATTACGGATATTACAATTACGGAAAAATAAAATCGTTTCATAAACGTTCAAAATTTCAATAAAGAGCAATAAAATAAAATGCACATGAAGCTTTTCGACAGTTCAAAACCAAAAGAAATTTCTAACGCTATATTTAGGGGCCATTCATTAATTACGCAAGGGTCTCGAGGAGGAATATTGTTGGGATTTACTAGAGGGTGGGAGGGGGGTCAGACCCATTCTTACGTAATATTTTCCAAGTCGATATTTTATTTTAGAAATCGCGCGGTCAATTGGTTTGGCAGGGATCATAATTCATTTGCTTCTGAAAGGTAAAAAACTTATTGGGCTGAGCTGTTTTCTACTTGTTTTTCAAAGAATGAATAGGGTAAAAAATTTGTAAAAGAATCGCACTGTGTATGGCATGTCTTATTTTTAATCCCTTCAGTCGGAATTCTGAAATATTGGACCAAAAATGTTGATATTTGGTACACAGTGTACTATGGTAAAGGGTATCTTATAGACAAAATTTTGAGTTTGTAAGAGAAAAATTAAAAGAGTTAGGGCACATCCAATATTCCGGACTTATATTTTTGAAATCAATATTTCATATACAAAAACGATAAAATACCGAACAAACTTCATTATAAAATGTTTCACAAACAATTATAAAACATAATATAAGTGTTTGAAACGATTAATTAAAGATTATATCTTTTAAAAAAAATCAGGTAAAAAAACCTCGCTTTTCAGATGAAAATCCATGGTTGGAAAAATGAGCACTCTCTACCTCTCAATCCTTATATGACAGTGTTGTCAATCCCAAAGCGAAAAATTATTTCACAGATTATAATAAGCAGAATACAAAGAGTCAACTACAAAAAAAAAAAATCAACTAATTAAATCAATTATTAAATGATTAGCAGCTGTTTAAAGTGTATGTCCGGTATACCGGACACCAGGTCTGAAGGTGTTAATTAGTGTCGCATCATGTACTAAAAATATTTGTCGAGAAAACATTCAGTCTAGATTCCTTTTAGTAAATATTGCTTTCCATCAAAATATTTTTAAAAATATTTAATAATAGTGAATTAAAAAGGATTCCAGTGATGTAAGATTCGTTATTTTATTAAATTGAAAAACGAAATGGAATCTTACGTAAGATAGGGGGGTGGGTGAAGAATCTTACCCTTACATGGGGGGAGGGAGGTCAAAGATAGCCAAAATCATCTTTACGTAATTGGATGCCCCATTTGCCAAATTTATTAACTCCATGAAACAAAAAGTCGAGAAACGTGATGAAGAAGATAGTAAGATAAATAAATACCTTTGTGCTGATCAGTAAAGTAAGAGAAACAACGTTAAAAAAAACACACAAATTTGCCAGTTACAGCACACGTGTTTCGGCGCTACGGGGAACGCCTTTTTCAATGCAAAAAGTAATGAGCTTATGGATGAAAAGACATCCGACAAAAGCCAAGAGCAGATAAGCACGCAGCTTAAAAGATAAAAATAGCGGATTAGCCAAACACCAATGAGAAAATTACAAACCGATCAGGAACCAATAGGAATGCAAGCAAAGGCCAAGAGCTTTCTCTTACGTACGGAACCCAGAAAGAAAGAATTCAATTGGACAAAGATTAAGCCGAAGCGTAAACAAAAAGACTGGCAAATTTGTGCTTTTTTAATGAAGAAGATAGTGTTATCCATAGGAGTGAATGGGCCCTCGCGTAACATTTTCTGCCATCACAGGATCAGAAATGTACTGAACTAAAACTTTAATATAAATCCACAAGCTAAGCATTGATTAAGCACTATTAAAGCAGAAATGAGGATTTTTTTTCAAAAAGTGGAGTTAATCGCTTTGGCAACTGAGGCATCCAATTAATGAATGGCCCCTTATGCCATCGGCTTCACAAAATGACACCATTGAGATATTAAGCGCTAACAGGAAATGACTCAAACACTTGAATGAAAAAGCAAAAAAAAAAAAAAATATATTAATTTGAATTTTTTGCATCTAGAATTCAAATTATGTTTTTCGCAATCACGAGTGTGTGTGTGTGTTTGTGTAGGCGCATGTGCGTGTGTTTGTGTAGGCGCATGTGTGTGGGTGTGTATGTATGCATGTGTGTACGTGTTGTGTATGCAGTGTTGTGTGTGTACGCGTGTGTGTGTGTGTGTAGGCGTTCGTGTGTGTGTGTATGTAGGCATATGTGTTTGTGTCTGTGTGCAGGCATGAGTGTATGTATGTGTATATGTGTGTGTGTATAGGAGTGTGTGCGTGTGTGTGTGCGCAGGCATGAGTGTGTGTGTAGGATATGGACGCAACATGGAGACGGTTTTCGCAAGAGGAGCAGCATCGTGAGGCCGGTCGACACGACGGTGGTGCTGGCAGAGGGTGCTGGTGGGAAAATAAAATCATAGGAATTCAAAACAGTCAAATGAGAACAATAAGCAATCGTGATTTCTCAAAAAAAAAAAAAAAAAAAGCTCGGCAGAGAGTTTTTTTTTTCAGCTTGTTTTTTTCGCTTGCTCTTCTGTTATATCTACGAAGCATGAGAATTAGCATTTTTGTTCAGGTTCTCACCAGTTGATTATTGCTAATCTTATTGCCGGTTATTATTTTGATGATTAAACGTTGTTTATCAAGTACTCAAGAAAATAATGACACATATTTTTAATAGCGTTTTGAATGATTACAATAAAACGGTAAACTAAACAATAGGAAGCATTAAACGTACTTTTAAACACTTTTAACTATGTTTGAAAGCTCTAAAAGCTACAAAGTGATCAAAAGCTGTACTTTCTTGTTATTCTGGAGATTAATCCTTGAAAAGTTGAGTTTTAATCCCATATTGTACTTCATTCAATGTAAAAGTCGCATCGTTATTGCAACCTATCCTTCGTCCGCCATATTGAATTGGTTGAATGTATGTCAAAGCCAAAACGCATGAGCAAGCGGGTCGTTCTGCGGTTGCGTGATCTTTTGGCACCCTTACTCAATTTCCTGGCCAGCATAGCACCCTTGGGCACCATGCTTTCACCTTAGGGGGAATATTCACTCGGCTGGAACTTGTAGTTCTAACAGTGTATGGGTTTGATACACATTAGTCATCACATCAAAAAGACTCTATCATCCAAGGTGCACATCGCTATTCAGATATGTACCTTCAGAAATTAAAGGTCTGTCCAATCTGTACAGGCTTTTAACTCTATAAAAAAAAATCCATATTCACTGTGACTGAGCATACAAGCAGTCTTGGGCTGATTAGTATTAATAGAAATATATATGTTTAGTTGGAAAAAAAAAACCAGATACAGTGTGTTAGTTAAGGCTCATTCTCTTAATTTACTGTTAACAGGAGGAAAGAAGCCTACTCATGGCCCTGGAAAGAAGCCTACTCATGGTCCTGGAACGAAGCCTACACATCATCCTGGAAAGAAACCAACTCACGGCCCCGGAAAGAAGCCTACCCATGGCCCTGGAAAGAAACCTACTCATCGTCCCGGAAAGAAGCCAACTCACGGCCCCGGAAAGAAGCCTACCCATGGTCCCGGAAAGAAGCCAACTCACGGCCCCGGAAAGAAGCCTACCCATGGTCCTGGAAAGAAGCCTACCCATGGCCCTGGAAAGAAGCCTACCCATGGCCCTGGAAAGAAACCAACTCACGGCCCCGGTAAGAAGCCAACACATGGCCCTGCTACTCGGCCCCCGAAGCACTGTTCCATGCCTAAATGTGATGAAGGATGCACCATCGACTACAAGAGCAAACCTTGTCCTTCTTGTGACTGCAGAAACAAGTCGCCAGGTAGGATTCAATAATTGTTTGCTATCGCTTACAACAAGCCCTGTTTTAACGAGAACTCTGACTTAGTGAGGAAATCAAAAACTTGGTTGGTAAAATGGTAAGTCTGTGGGAGCATAACTCGCTTTAAAAGAGCTCACCCCGCTTAAAGCGAGCAATATTATTGTCATTCATAAATTTTCTGTTGATATTCTAATCAGAAAAAATTATTTTATTTTTGGAAAATTAAATTAACATTTTGAATTTAACCGAAAGAGTTGAGAGATAAGACATTAATCCTAAAACAAGCGATAACGCCGCCTTTTTTTTTTTTTTTTTGAAATTATGGAGTAGAGGAGTATTTAAGAATTATATATTTGTTGAAGCGAATGTTATCATTTATTAAATATACTTCCGGGGGGGGGGGAGGATATTGTAGCTCAAAATCAAGCTCATGCAGATTAAAAAAAAAATAATGAAAGTAATCACAATAGCGACAAATATAAAGAATTTTAAGTTTAACAATTTTCGACTATTCAATGGCTTCTAAAATGCAGAAAACTATTTTGAAGCCACGTATGCAGTAACCAATTCCTTTGGTGCTGTGGAGAAATATAAAAATAACAAAGCAAGCATGTATAAATTTTTATGATTTTGTTCTCGAATCCGTTTTTTACGAGCACTCGGGTATATTGAGCAATAATCGCAGTCCCTTCGCGCTCCTTATAAGAGAGTTCGACTGTGTTAAAACTTGTAGAGACACGATGTACAATTCACGGGGTGAGTATACTACAGTTAAGTAACTAAAAATTTGGCAAAATGGACTTTTTCATTTTTGTTGTGTTGAATGTTGTGTTTTGTTTTTTTTCGACTGAAGACATAAATGCTTCTAATTCAGAAAAATTTAGAAATAATAGTCAAATAACATTTAAATAATATTTAATCAAGTTTTCACATTCTCCAAAAATCTTGAAAAGAAAAATCGTTTGTTGAGTTTTTCTCGAAATATCTGAATGGTAATTATCTAGTTTTAGTATTCACCCCACGAATTCATAGCCAGTATTTCAAGGTTAGAATGGACATTTTGAATAGTAATCTGTCTTCTGCAGGTTTTATGTAAGGTTTTTCTGAAAATGGGGTGGTTTCCTTCAGTCAAAAGTACTACTTTTAGTCATTGAAATAAATAGAATGAGCAAAAAAAAAAAAAAAAAAAAAAGGACTCGGAAAATACTTTTATTTTCCCAACAGTTTTTTTTTTAATTATTTTTTTTTTAATGTCCGATTATTCAAACAAGGCGTTTTCTTTATGACGTCACAAATGATGCAATTTGGCGCATCTTTCTACTACGTTTCCACGTTATGATAATCAAGCAGCGAATTAAAATTGCGCTCTACGCTTGTTATCAACCCTATCGTTGCCAATACACGTGAGTAAAGATGCGAATTAAATAATTTGGACCGTGAATGGCAACACTGAATCGCATTTCATCATTTGTGATGTCATCGGCAGAAGCGTTAAACGATGAAAGAGCACCGATTTATGTAATTTTTTAAAAATATTAAACTTAAAGAAATTATTTAAAAAATGGCCAGATTCTATATTTTTTAAGCATGCTCTTTCAGAAAAAAATACTTTTAAAATTTTGGAAACGACCCTATTGCAGAAGAGTTTTCCTACGTAAATAAGTCATTTTCAACCCCCAGACACACAAAGGAAGGTGGTTATAAGTTTGACGTGTCTGTGTATCTGTTTGTCTGTCTGTGACACTCTAGCGCCTAAACGGATGAACCGATTTTGAAAAAAAAAAATATATTCGAAAGGAGAGTTGATCGAGAGTGTTCTTCGCTAGGTTACATCTTTGGATGACATTAATTAACGAAGATATTAATTAAAAACCTCTAAAAGGCTTTTCGCTATTTTTGCAATGAAAACATAGTTAACATTTTAAAAATTTAATACCAAAATAAAGATAATTTTTTCCACCTCTGATAGAATAACTTTGAAACTTCCATGTTTCATAGAACTCGAATTATAAGGTCTTTTTAAAGCAGATTTTAATAACAGCTAAGCCTTTATTCACGCGATTGATAACCGAATTGGACCGACAAGGAAGTAAAACGCAATGATTTAAAATTTTTATCTGTTGCTAGTTTCTATTTAATAGCAAATAAAATACCTGACATTGATTTTTAATAACATAAGGCTTTTTAAAGGATTTTCAATTTTCCCTCTTGATTCTACAGATGCGACTCAGTCGGGGTTTTTAAAATTTTTAATTTTATCGTTGCTTGTGTAAGAATGGTTATAGAATAGACTAGCTGCGTTGCCCGGCTTTGCTCGGTCTACCTTGTAAAAAAAACAAAAAACAATTGCGTCACGTGAAGTATCTTCAAAAACCAGGATAAATGAAAGAAAAAAAACCATCATGCAAAATTTTCTCGCCAAACAGTGACGACAGACACTAAAATACTTTTAAGAAATTAAAATAAAATGAGAAAGATGGATTTAAAAGGCGTAACCATAGAAACACAAAATAAAATAAGTTTAAGAATTGAAAATGAGAAAGATGGAAATAAACAATGGATTCAAAAAGCGTTACCGTGGAAACGCAAAATGAAATGGTTAAAAACTTGAATAGAGAACAGATTTTTGAACTTCATTTAATTCGCTTGTAACTTTTTTTCTAATGGAGATAGAGGGTTAAACTTTCGACCTTAGGTCGAGTTAGATCTGGAGTAAAAAAAGCAGCTCTTTCCAATGCTGTCAAAAAGAAAACTGTGGGACAATTCCTTCACTTTTTATTGATGGATTTAATGAAGAAAGAAGTGCCTAAATTTCAGCTAAGCCTAAAAAAATTCGAGTTGAAAACGTAAAAAACTCCCGCCGCAATTAAGTTAGAGCATTGGAACAAATTGCGTAGAACGCGGAAAATTCTTCCCTTTGCAAGGATATATAATATTACTATTTGCGAGTAATTTTTCACCCCCACATTCCGGAATTTATGTGAAAATTGAGCCTAAATTGGAATAAAAAAAGAACTATTTATCGAATTGTTTCCGAACTGGTCTGCAAACCTTCTCAGGACATAAAGGAACAAATTGTGAAAATTTCAGCAAAATCGGCCGGGTAGTTCTCGAGTTTTGCGAGTTCAAACACACAGACGCTTTTTGGAGACTTCATTTTATACTATGTAGAGAAGAGGTGTTATACAGGGTGCCCGCTGAAGACCAATGAAGTGATCAAAGCTAAGCGAGGACTCGAGGGATCTTTTTCGTGCCGCATACTCGAACGGCATGAACACTGTCGATTTTCTGGATCTTGAATAGAAACCGACTGGAGTCAGGTTCGAACCTGCGCCTTAGGGTATAAGATGCCAACGCTTAACCACTACACCACTCCGTCAGCGGTCACAACCAAAGTACCTCAGTATAGTCTGACCAGCGATGAGATGGAAAGGCAAACATCCGGTTTATAGGCGAAAATGGTCATATCTTTTAGGTTACAGGAGTGGTAAAGTCAGACAAGACAACGTAAGTAGAAGCACAAATTTGTAAATTACAGCAGACACGTGTTTCGGCGTTACAGGGAACGCCTTTTTCAATGCAAAAAATAATGAGCTTATGGATGAAAAGACATCCGACAAAAGCCAAGAGCAGATAAGCATGCAGCTTAAAAGATAAAAACAGCGGATTAGCCAAACACCAATGACAAAGTTATAAACCGATCAATTTATCTTACAGGAGTGGTAGTTTCTTCGTTGGAGATGCGCACTTTTGCCTCTCAATTCTTTAGAAGCAGTTGTGTAAAAGTGACAATTTGGTCACGGCAGTAGTTTTTAAAATCTAAACTATATTCGCTCTATATTTTCACTACAAAAATTAATTGATTTGTTTTTTTACTGCATATTTTTGAGCTTTCCATTCAGCTTTTTTATTTCCGGATGAAATCAAAAACATTTTCTTTTCTTTCTGCCGTTTCCACACAAATTGTTTTTTGTTTCACCTCATTTTCAACTTTGAGAATGCAATAAATTAATAAGAACCTAGTGACATTATAAAACACGTGTATCAAAATCCCATCGCTATTTTCCCTTCTCTCCCGATAAATTTATTTAAATGGAATCGGCTTAAGTCGGCCGCTTGCCAGATTCCACGTCTCCTGTGGGTCAGACTGTACATTTATTCACCTTTAAGGGGTTACAGTACCTCAAAAATGATGAAACAATCAAAAAATTTTTTATTGCTTATTTCAAAACTAAAAACTATTCTAAACACAGGGGGAAAAGTTTCATTGCTTTAGTTCAAATATTTAAAAAGTTGTGAGTGGTTTTAGGCCATGATCGCTATGTGTTCTTATGCAAAAAAAAAAAAAAAAAAAAAAAAAAAAAAACTTTAAATTGCTTTTTCTCGATGATGTTTTTTTTGTGTTTTCATGTCATTAGAATTCCCTAAGGGTTTTTTTCTATTAAAGATACAACTTTGAAGTAATACTTTTTGCAATTGGTATAACATATTTGACAAAACTGTGCATTGGACAAGCATTTTATAAATTACTCAAATGTTTAGAGCATGTTAAACCTTTAAAATCCAAATTAAAAAAAAAAAAAAACTTTTTTACATAATTAATCACAGAAATCTTTTTAATAAACTCATAAGCAAATGAATGCACAGGTTTTTAGAGATGATTATAGTGATCGTTTAGCATAAAACCTTTTTAAAATTAGTGCAAAAATAAAAAAAGCCTTAGGGATTTTAAAAAATTGAAATTTTCTTCAAATTTTTGAATTTTTGAAAAAAGTAGGCAATATTTTTAAATTTTGAAAATAAATTATTGATTAAGAAATAAGTATGCATGTTATGGTTTCAAAAAAATATAAAATTTACTTAAATTTAAAAAAAAAGTTTGAAAGGTACTGTGACTCCTTAAACATAACTAATAATAAGTAAGTATTAATTAATTTATCTTCCAGAGTCTTGTGGAAAGAACCAAGTGTACAAACCATGCGGCAGTGCTTGTCCGCCGACTTGCGAGAACAAGGGAAAGTCGGTTCGCTGCACCAGACAATGCGTGGCCGGGTGCTTCTGTAAGAATGGTCTCGTGAAGGACAGCAATGGGAAATGTGTGAAACTCTACGATTGTAAGAAAGGTAAATGGAATTCTAAGACGCTTGCCCCACAATGATGTAAACCAGGGATTTACGATGGATTTTATTAATTCATTGAAAATCTTGTTTAGTTCAAAAATATGACATTTTATTAATCGTTATAATTGCAGTGAACTATTCATACAATTTGGTTTATTCATTTATTTATTTTTTGCTTCACGTCATCTAGTGCCAATTTGATTTGCTGTCGAATGTCGTTTTTTTCGCACTTGTATTGTGCGGCTCTGTTACATTGAAGCTTGCTCTTGACAGTGTTTACTTCGTTTTGGGGTAGTTTGGAAGGGCTGACTTGAGTTAGGTTACGTTTGTAGTTGTTTTAACCCCTTCAGACCTGGTGTCCGGTATACCGGACATACACTTTAAACAGCTGCTAATCATTTAATAATTGATTTAATTAGTTGATTTTTTTTTGTAGTTTTGACTCTTTACGTTCTACTTATTATAATCTGTGAAATAATTTTTCGTTTTGGGATGGACAACACTGACATATAAGAATTGAAAGACAGAGAGTGGCTCATTTTTCCAACCATGGATTTTCATCTGAAAAGCGAGGTTTTTTTCCTGATTTTTTTAAAAATATGTAATTAATCGTTTCAAACGCTTATATTATGTTTTATAATTGTTTGTAGAACATTTTATAATGAAGTTTGTTCGGTATTTTATCGTTTTTGTACATGAAATATTGATTTCAAAAATACAAGTCCGGAATATTGGACGTGCCATAACTCTTTTAATTTTTCTCCTACAAACTCAAAGTTTTGTCCCTTTACCATAGTACACTGTGTACCAAATATCAACATTTTTGGTCCAATATTTCATAATTCCGACTGAAGGGGTTAAGAAAGTATTCCAACTCGAATCTGCGCCAATAACACGTCCCTATTTTACTGAACTTCTCAAGTAACTGTTTCTCCCCTTGACAAGTGAACATTGTCAAGCTCAAGCTTCAACTTATTAGAGTCACACAAAACGGAATTTCTCAAATACTACACGTGTAACAATACACTAAAATTGCGTTTGAATTTCTGCTTCAATAACATTGTGTTTTTTCACTTATTCATTTTTTACAAAAAGTGATTTTTGTCACTTATTTTTTACTGTTTTTATTGACAGCCGGAAAGAAGCCTCCTGGTCACCACCCACCAACGCACCGCCCCCCACATTGCGACAGGCTCAAGTGTGGAAAGGGCTGTCACATCGACTACAGCACCAAACCATGCCCCAGTTGCAAGTGTAAAGGTGGTACAGGTAGGTACCGATACAGAATCGAAACTGACATTTTTTCGGTCGGGCGGAAAAAAACCCCACCAAAAAATAATTTATTTATGATTTTCTGCCGAAGTAAGATTGTTTAGCTTTGTATGCTGCCCCATTTTAGAGTTTCAAAGCCCCGATGCTAAAAAAGGGGTGTTGAAAATATAACGTGTGTCTTCCTGGTATCGTAGCTCCTTAAGAGATGACTTGATTCTGAAAAATCTTCTTTTGCTTGAAAGGTGACTTGATCAAGAGTAGTAGTTGTTATGATTAATTTTCAGTTAAATAAAAAAATAATTTGAATTTTGACCTCTTGAATTCAAATTATGTTTTTCGCGATCACGAGTGTGTGTGTGTATGTAGGCGTGTGTGTTTATGTGTGGCGGGTATGTGTGTTTGTGTGTAGGGGGTATGTTTATGTGTGTAGGCATGTGTGTTTGTGTCTGTGCGCAGGTATGATTGTGTGGGTAGTTGTGTGTATGAGTGTTTGTGTGTGTGGGGGGGGGAGAATGTGTATGTGTGTGTAGACATATGTGTTTGTGTCTGTGTGCAGGCATGAGTGTGTGGGTAGTTGTGTGTGTATGTGTTTGTGTCTGTGTGCAGGTATGAGTGTGTGGGTAGTTGTGTGTATGAGTGTTTGTGTGTGGGGGAGGGAGAATGTGTATGTGTGTGTAGGCATATGTGTTTGTGTCTGTGTGCAGGCATGAGTGTGTGGGTAGTTGTGTGTGTATGTGTTTGTGTATTTGTGTATATGTGTGTAGGTGTATGTGTTTGTGTGTGTGTGTACGTGCGTGTATGTATGCGTGTAAGTGTAGGATATTGATTCAACCTGGAGACGGTTTTCGCTATAGGAGCAGCATCGTGAGGAGCCGGTCGACGGTGATGCTGCAGAGGGTGCTGGCGGGAAAATAAAATGATAGCACATTAAAACAGTCAAATGAAAGCAATAAGCAATCGTGATTGCTCAATAATGATTAATTTAATATTAGCTCTTGTGACATTCACGCAATGCATCTAAAGGGTTCTGTATCTGAAGGTTCAATAACGAATTCTACAATTGATTCACATAGACAACATATTTGAGTTTTTATACGACTTTGAGTGAATCAAGATTTTAAGGATAGTTAATTAAAATTTCAGACGCTTTGCACGCATTTCTGACGGAGTAATTGCTTTTTAATCAAGGATGACTTGTGAGGAACAAGGCATTAATTTCGTTTGCACTGTAGGGTGATTCGTCCAAGGAGTTTTGGATATCTGCAAGTCATTTTGTTTAAGGGATAACTGAAGTCTGTGAGTAATTTCATCAGTGCCAGGAAAATGTAACTTAGCTATTATTGCAAGGCAAACGTTTTACAATGGGCCGTCGATGTAAATTACTTATAGTTACTTTTTTTTCCTTTTTTTCCTCCACTATGTATAATAAAAAAATTCTTGAACCTGTAAAGTATTATGGCGCAAACCGCATATTCATCCGACAATTTGTTGTTTTTTTAATTAAATTCAAAATGTGTCAGGGGCTCTTCAAACACTCTATATATTGTTAAGAGGTCGTGATACAACTTCAAACTTTCTTGAAATTACGATATTCTTGAGAAAACACAAGAGATTTATTTACAGCTATGTACAGGAAAGATCGTTAACAACTGCTAAATTAATCATCAGCAATTAAGCAAATATCACTCAACACCGTAAACTCAACGGTTACACACGTATTTTCATCCAAATACGCAAAAAATACAGCTCAAAGGCTTAGCAAAACAGAGCTAATACATGCTCTCCAGCAAACCGCTGACACGATTCACAAGCAAAAACTCACTCGAGACTAACTTTCTATCATGTGGCACGGCTGTTTATAGACATCGAAAGAGAGCTTCTCAGATATTCCAGAAAATCCTACTGGGCAATTCCACAGAAAAGGGGAAAAGGTGGCAGAATTTTAAAATAATCTTTTTCTCACAATTTTGGTACCAATGGAAAGGTAATTATCTGAAGTGTACGGAAATAACAAAAATATGCAACAAAAGTAAAATTAATTAGAGTTCTGAGGCTTCAAATCAGGTTGTTATGATCATGTTCTTACGAGTAACTTTTTTATACGACTTAAGAATGGCTGTTTGATACTTACATTGTCTCATTTTTCAAATATTCTCTCTAAAATATGCTTCTCAGAACTCTCTAGAAGAGTTATATACAAAAAAAATTGCACTTTAACTGCAAAACTTAATTTTTAGGGATTTTTTCATATAAGGCATTTTTGTAATTCTACGTCCGACACCAAATTGGCTGAAAGTTTATATTATGTAAAACTGAGTGGAGATTTTTACAAAATATTTTGTCTGCATATAAAGATTTTATGTGCAATTAAAAATAACCATTTAAATTAAATTTCAAAAAACTAGTTATGCTTAAATAAATGGTCAGAAAAATTTCTACGTCCGACACCAATATTTTCCTAACTGAAACTAGGTTATTAAGTATACGAAAATTCCTGGTTAAATTAAATAATTCACACATACTATTCATGCCTAATTATGTATTTATATTTATATTTTACAAAACATAAATTTAAAGAACATATACACAATATTTTGACTGGGGAAAATATCTGAAGATAAGAAATGAGTCTCATATGTTTATCAATAGCGATTAAAGTAGTTATGTATAAAATTATGAATATTTAAGAAGCATTATGGTTCTCAGTTCAAAAATAACACTCCTCCCTTCCCCAGTTTTCACTTCAAAACTCTCAGGTATTTTTGGTGAACTCACAACAACCCCTGTTTGTGTCTAGAAATGCTCAGTTTCGTTTTCAACAATTTGTAACCAACATCCAAATTTCTTATTATTTGTTAATAAGTTAGATTTTTCTTCATTAAAATTCTACAAATCAATCTTTATTTCTTTACACCCTAGAGATTGAGTTTTTTGTTGTTCACATAGAGATTGTAAAAAAAAAAAAAAAAACTTGACAAAATGCATCTAATCTCTCTTTTTCTCGTTATAGTATTTTCCTTATTTTATGAGTGAAGACTTAAAATACAAATTTCCTGGAATGGTATACAGATATTGATACCTTAGAGGTGTCCATCTCCCCAAAAGCAATGAGATCCCCCCTGCCCCCCCCCCCAAATCCCTGAAGAACACTCAGAAGAATAATATTTTGTCAGAAAAACAAAGAAATGTCTTGAAAAACATTCCTTGTAAACAAGTTCTATGACATAACTTGGGCCATGACCCCCCCCCCTCCCTACATTCTTTTTGCATAAAATTTTTAGTTTCAAATTATTTCAATTTTCACAAAATTATTTGATTTTTCACAAAAAATGGAGCCCTGGGGAAAATTCTGCACAGACTCCTTTTATGCATATTTTCCCCTTTTTTATGCTTTAAAATACCATAACATATAATTCCATAAACAAATTAAGAGTTAAACAGCTTTTTAAGATGTTTTTTTCATGTCGGATGTTGTCTGCTTTGCACATTCTACGTCCGACACCAACTATTCTACATCCGACACCAAGGGAAAAAAAAAATTGTGCTATTTATCCGTGAATTAATTTGGTGAAAAAGAAAAAATTATTCATATTTCAGCTTTACTTTTCAACATTCAAGTAGTCAAAAAATCTGAAAACAGTTCATTGAGCTGAAACTTGGGTTTTTTCAACGCACGTCAATTTTCAGTTCCCCTTTCATCTATGTCCGACACCATGAGGTTTTTTATTTTTAATATTTATAGTTTGAAATTTTTTTCAGAAATTCTATAAGTTTTTATATTGTTCCTACATACATAAGTATTGAGAAAAAAAATTGGCTCAGTTCATCCATTTTTACTCTGAAAAATATGAACCTTTATTGGTAAATTTCGTGCAAATTCTACGCCCGACACCGTGGAATTGCCCTACTCCGTTCTACAACTTTCTTATTTCTTTCCATTCACAAATTTTATTATTCAGAAATGAGGGGACCGTATACTACAGCCGAAAGTACGGGGGCTGTATATTCATTACAAGAAACTATTTACAGGTTACGTTACTACAATAATTTTAGATGAAAGATAATTTAATAAACGCCAAATTTAGCTAGATTACGACAAATTAATCACAAAAATAATTACTATTTACAGAATTTGTGACAATATATTAATTTTATATTGAAAACAAACAGCAATCCATGCTTACTTTAATAAATCCTATTTTATCAAACAACTGATTTTAAATGTTTTAGAATGTTTGCTTATAATTATTGCTCTTTCTATTTCCAAAACATGTGCTGGGTTGATGATCCTGTCTAAAATACTCATTTCTTCTAGCTTATGAAATGATTTTTAAAAATGAGTTACTATCAAAGATCAGTGTTTCAGTAGTAATATGAAACTCAAAAATGCTCCATTATTTATAGCTTAACGTTCTTACGTAAGAGAAACTTAGAGGTTTGTTCCCCAATGCCTTAATACTTAAGTCATTCATAAGGTATGTCAAAGGATCGAAATGCTAAACTCCTAAAAGTAGTAACGATTATGCAAAATTTTAACAATTATGATACAGGACTTGAAATTATTGTCGAATACCCAGTCTCCGTACACCTCACAGTTTTCCGCATATTGTTATACTTTTCAGTGATTTCTGCAAAACGTGTGTTCGTAGGTTCCTGTGGAAAAGAGGAAGTGTACCAGCAGTGTGGCTCAGCTTGCCCACCCACATGCAAGAGCCAAGGAAAACCCGCGAGGTGCACCATGCAGTGCGTGGCTGGATGTTTCTGCAAGGGGAAGATGGTCCGAAACGAGCAGGGAAGGTGCGTCAATCCGAGAGACTGCAAAAAAGGTGAGAAGACCGCTAGACGAAGATATTATCAGATGTTTTATGCTGTTAAAGACCTAATCTTAGCTATAAATTACTTTATTAATGTCGAAACCTGTGCCAGCTGCTGCAGGATAAACACTGATGTCGGTGAAAGAATACATTTTGCGCACTTAGCTCGATAGTTACGGATTCGAGTGAGCTCTTTGTTCGCCAAGTATGTTGCTGAAATGGAGCTTGAGTTCGATTCTGTTTTTATTGTTAAATCATGTGTCGTATTCTATTTTTCTAACAGCTGAGGCCAGTGCATCCTATACAAAATCAAGTAAGATATTTTCCCTTTCATTTGATGTAGCTTCAGTCAGCGCTCTTTTTCTTTTCGCGTATCAGCTGACCTTAGAATTTTTAACGCTCAGATCGATTCTCAGATAATACATACCGCAGTATAGTGTTTTCATTGAAAACGTAGAATCCGACGCATCCCAAAAGAGCGCTGACGCAGGTTTTCGTAGCTTAATAAGCAAACAATTTATGTTATCAATTTTAATGGACCTCTGTTGATATTTTGGCTCTGTTTACGAAGTCAATTGAACAGGCGGATTGTCCTAAAACCCCTATAACTGGAGAGGCCGACGCATCCGCCATTTTGGAGCAAGCGTACAACAGGGAAAGCTACCTTTATTGGCAATCATTCGCCAAACAGGGAACGAGAGAGTCGGAGAGCGAAGGTGAACATTGGCGGAATTTTGGGAACGGTTGGCGTCGTTTCCAGGCTGCCAGTCACTTCGCGGGCTATTATTTATCCATTTCTTTTTTCTTTCTGCATCTGCTGGAAATCTGAAGAGCTGAAATACTTTTTTGGAGCTGTTAACAGCCGAACAACCACCCATTTGACTTAATTTGACACATGCTAAAGAAATGTAAACATCAGCAGCAACGCTTTGCTTCCGGTGCGATTTCAATCGGTGCCCTGTGTGTTACTTCCTTCTCTTAAGTGCTGCAAATCTTTCCTGTGCTGACCGACGAGAGGCCTAGTAAAAAACTAGGGGCCCGGGTAGACAACTTTTGTTAACTTTAATTTGTCTCTTTCATTGCAACCCAATAAGGAGGACAGGACAATAAATGTGAGTTGTCTTTTTTGACAACGTCATATAACATGACATAAGTCACTTCTCCTGTTTTAGGTAACAACTGTCCTGCCATTGATTGTGCTGAAGGCTGCTGGCTGGATGAAAGTGCGAAACCTTGTCCTCGCTGCGTATGCGACGACGATGGAGAAGGTAAGACTTGATTTTTTTCAAGTACAACAAGTAGTCCTTTTACTACTACTGATATTGAGGGTTGACTTTACTGCAGAAAAACTTATTTTCTAGAAAAGAGGTTTCCAACCTTTTTTTTTTTCAGTGGGCAACCTGCCGAAATTTGCTATTTTTCGTGGAATCCCTATCTAGGGCTAGCTCAAAAAGTAGTAACGGTTTTTTAATATTTTGCATTAGAACATTTTCAAATAGAGGGAATAGCATAGTAAATTTTGTCTCAATGTATTCCAAAATATTCATTTGAAAAACTAAACCAAACAGAGGATTATTTTTCTTACAAAGAGAGAGAAAGAGAAAAAAGCACGATTCTTGAAAACTTTAAAATAAAATTACTTATTTTGATGAAGTTCAGGTTTCTGATGTTCGAGATCTAGAGTATAATTAAAAACGAAGTAGTCACTGATGGAATGATTCTTTGAGCACTCGATCGACAAAATGCGGCAATGTGACGTGTCGATCAACTCAGGTAAAACCAATGGTGGTTTTCAATGAGCCTCATAATCTAGTACACTCGCTGACAAAAGTGATACTGTAAAGAAATCTTGAAACTTTTGGTACAAAGCTCACATGAGCAGAAGCATCACTGTTGTAATTCTTCTATTCAAAACATTATAATATTTTATTTCCTTTTTTTGAACACACTAATACACAATTTCCAATGTTTATTTATATTTTCTGTCATAGAATTGTAGTTATGGAATTTATATTTGTGTCCGGGCGTATAACACTATTACTGGAGCAAAGAGTTAAAATAATAAGAAACATTTAAAGATGTACCATTTTCATAACAAAAATCCTACCTTGTGTACATCCCTTTATTCTATTCTATTCTGTGTTCATTATTTAACCCCTACTATACCATTCTTCTGATGTAAAAATTATGTTGAACAATTGGACTAACGCATATATTTTTTAAAAACTTTAAAAATTCTTCGTGAATTTAATTAAAATAGGATTTCCTCTCCATAAAAGAATTTTTGATATTTAAAAACTGATAAATGCGTTTCAGTTTAATTTTGACAGGGACAAAGTACTTCCTTGACAAAAGGTTCAAACTTTGCAATCAGAATCGTTCTTCTCTTTGATTTTATGCATTTGTCATTTGCAGGTGGACAAAACCCCCCTACAGGTCAACCTCCGGTGCAATGTTCACCGCCCAAGTGCTCTAAGGGTTGCAAGATCGACTATTCCACAAAGCCATGTCCAAGTTGCAAATGTCACAATTCACCAGGTATGTTTTTTTTTTTTTTTTTTTGAAAATTTACTAGAGTTTACCGTAAAAGTTTATCTCATCAAAAAAACCCTGTTGTAAAAATTTCCCCGCCAAGAAAACCTTTAACTTTTCCGCACAAAAAAGAAGGCCTTCATTCTAAATCCAAAAACCCTCAGCCTTAAAAAGTTATTTCTAGTTTGCCCGCCAAGCATCTACCAAACTATCATCCTCCCTCTTCTCCTCTTTCATCACACCTACTCTTCCATTAGAACCTCCTTCTGCCTTCGACTCCTCTAAAATATGGATAGATCCTCTAAATTGTTTATCCTGTTTTGTGCGAAGCTTTTCTTGGCGGGGAAATTTTTACAACAGGGTTGTTTTTGATGAGATATCACATCTTTTTCGCATTGATATTATTAGTGTCTGTATTTTTAGAATTGAGAGCTTCAAGTCAGAAAATGTTCAATTGAAACAACGCTGTTTTGTGTTTTTAAGGAACAATAATGGCAAGCCTAATTTTACGTCAAGTTATTTTCTGACCATTTGAATTCTATGTTCGTTTTCGAGAATTGGGCCGTTTAAATTTTATTGCAATCCTCTCTGTTGCAAAGAAAACTTCTTGGATAATAAAATGCTATATTTAAAATTATATTGCTTTCGAGTATTTTACAACTTCGTAAGAAATTCTATTAGTTTCTTTATTTGACGGATTGTTCAACATTTTCATGAAGGTTTTTTTAAATGTTTTACAACTTGCGGGCTATCTTAATCTAACTTTTCCCTTTTTATTTAATGACTTTTTTTTCTTAAACCTTATATTATTTTACGTTTTATGGGATAATTTTAATTGTTTGGAGATTTATCTTTCTTTTGATAGAAGTCTTTGTTAAAGAGACGAAAAAAAAAAAAACCTAAGCCATTAAATATTTTAAATTTGAATGTGTCAGAAGATCTATACAACTGTACTCCACGTCAAATGGCGGATATCCCAAATTTGCCACAGTGACTGCACAAGATGCACGCAGACTTAGTTCATTAAAAGTCCTGATTGAATTAATTGCAGAAATTTTGTCTGTTAACAAATTACTGCAAAACACGGATATCGACACACGTATTTCATATTTTCAATTCATAATGTGTTATGTTTGTGAAAAATGCATTAATTTAGAAAATAAGCAAACCAATGAAAAAAGGGCTATTTTTCGCTTTCAATTATAAAGTTAGATGTATCATTTTCATACGCGTCTAGTTTTCATATAATATGTCACGCAAAATATTCTAATAGTTTAACCCCAGTTTCGCGCCGAGATTCAAAATTTTTCCCCTCCTTAAATATATCAAAACTGAAAAACAGGGGGAAGGAAATTTCGTATCGGCAAAACTTAAAGGGGCAGCATTCTAATCCCATTCATTAATTTGTTTCTCTGCTTAAATATAAACAAACAACATGGAATCTTAAAACAGAAAGCCCAATGAGTTTTGCGCGCATGCGCAGTCGCTGTGGCAAATTTGTGATATCCGCGATCTAACGTCTAGTTGCAACTTTTGGATCTGTTTTAGTCTTGATTGAATTTCATTTCCTAAGACAACTTTTGAATAACTATTAGATCTGTTCTAACCTTGCAATTGCAGTCAGAGATTAACAAACCCTATGAGCTGAGAGTAAGTAAATAAAAATTTAGGTGAAATTAGTGATTTTCAAACTTTCATTGCTCCGGCCCATGATGTCCCTGAGGGTTGAATTTTCGTATGTGTACTCAATGGCCCCCCAAGAATATGTATACCAAAAATCATTACCATAGCCCCCCCCGGGGCGCTGTGACAGGAGCCCCGGGAAGGTACAATATGGGGGTAAAAACGAGGGGAAGGGGGAGGGAGGGGTGTCAAATGGCACGAAAGGCACATCAGTAGGGCACAAGGAATGTGTGTGCGAAATTTCAGCTTGATTTCTTTTTTCGTCTAGGCTGTAGCCCTGTCAAAGAAAGCGAAAACTTTTTTGAATAGCGATTTTCTAACTTAAATTCCTCCTCCCCCTGATGGTCCAGGGGATCGTGTTTTGGTTTACGTCGTCAGGGGTCACTAGAGATGGAGTATACCAAAACTCAACTCCGGGGGTCTTCATGTAGCTGAGATACAGAGGGGTGACAAACCCACAGAAAACCCCAACTTGTTCTGTCGTGCAAATTGTAACTTAGCCGTGTTTATTTTCTTTCGTCTTTCTTGGCGGCGGATTTGCTTTCGTTGGCTGCTGACGTTTGGTTTTCTTGGCGGCCGGGACGCTCCCGCGTCCCATGATGTGAATCTAGGATCCACCGTGGGTGTAATGGGGATGGATCAGAACAAATCTTCCCTTTCGGCGTAATACTGCTGAAGAAATGCGCAATCAGTTTGTATCTACAGGACTAGTTTTATTAATCATGTACTTTTCTCCGCACACACCCCACCACTTAGCTGTAAGCCTTAGGTTCCACCGTCCGGGAGGTCCGCGTAGCGGGCCCCCGCACGGCTGGAGGCGACGGTCGATAGTTGTCTGGTTGCTACGGACGGTCTTGGTGCTCATTGCGCCGGGGAAGGTCCCCGTGCTGGGCGTCAGTCCAGCTGGGAGTTTACCCCTTAATGCGTGAATCTTGCTCGCCATGAGATACGGGATACCTCCCCATACCTCTTTGTATTAATCATGTATTGAGTCTCTTCATGTTGAAGAAACTGCGATCTCTTTAAAGATAAGCTTTTGAAGTCCTCCGGATTGCCTGCAGATTTAACAGCGAACGTCTGGAAAGTTTAATAAAAATTAATAAGGAATACCGTTTTAACGATTCATTTCTCATTTTAACTTTCAATTTTACGATTTAATTAGTGAATAGCTAATTCAAATTTACATTTCGAAACACATTTTTAAGTGATTTGATAAAATATTTCCAATTATACGCTGTATTTCAAACAATCATTACAAATGTTCCTCCAGACTGTTAACAAAAGGGAAAAAACAAACTAGAAACAAAATTTATTTGAAGAGTCAGTCAATAAAAGGAAAATATTTTGAGATGGGATAATGTATATGCATATCGAAAATCGTGGAAAAGGGCGAACTTTTTCTCCCATTGCAAAACAAAAATTTGGAAAGAACGAACAATATAGCACCTACGTGAACCATTGCAACAGATATGACATCATGGACAAGAAAGCTGAAGGTAAGGTTCCAGATAAGGTGCATTTTGTGCAAGTGTTGATTTGCTTATCACGTGTATTTCCCTCCCCATTTCCTACAAATTCCATTTTTTTGGTTCTTTACACCAAATGGCATCAATGTTGAGCCACAATTTACTGTTTCAAGGTAAAGATGTCAAAGACTACATGTAAACAAAATGAAATGCGGCATTTGTAGTAACCATTTGTCGAAAGTGGCCATAGTGACAAACTTTCTGACAACCTATTTATTTAATTTCGGTCTATCTTCTCAGTGAACAGTGTATAGATGTCTTTTACTTTCCGTTGACCTGCCTTTCTTCGTGCCCTGGCCTTCAACGAGCCATTTCCAGACGCGGATTCCATTTTCAAAGAATTCTGGTTTTCCTGCCCTCCTTTAAAAGTTTGGCAGATATTTCCTTAGCAGCCTGTACACTAGGGTGGAACGAAAATGACCTTAATTTTTTTGAGCAATCACGATTGCTTATTGCTTTCATTTGACTGTTTTTGACGTTCCTTTGATTTTTCCCACCGCCACCCTCTGCACCATCACCGTGGACAGGCGGGCTCCTCACGATGCTGCACCTATAGCGAAAGCCGTCTCCAGGTTGCATCCATGTCCTACACACACGCGCATACATACACAACTACACACACACACACACACACACACAAACACATACACACATACACTTATACACACCTACACCTACACACACAAACACATACACACACAAACACATACACACACAAACACACACGCATACATACACACAACTACCCACACATTCCTGCCTGCACACAGACACAAACACATATGCCTACACACACATACACATACCCCCCCCCCCACACACATACACATACTCCCCCACACTTATGCCAGCACACAGACACAAACACACATACCCCGTACACACAAACCCCCCCCCCACACACACAAACACACATGCCTACATACACACACTCGTGATTGCGAAAAACATAATTTGAATTCAAGATGTCAAAATTCAAATTAATTTTTTTTTCAATTTTTTTGGTTTGCCGTAGGGGGAAAAGTTGTCATTTAAGTTTAAAAAGAAGCAGAAGAAATTTCATTGCTTTACTACAACATCTTTAGGTGCCGCAACGAGCTTAAAGTTTGATAATAACCGAAATTTCCATTTAACAGTGAAATTCCTTTTTATGCTTTCCTACTGTATATAACGGCACAAAATATGACAGTAAATACATTTTTAAGCATTATACTAGGAAAACAAATACTAATTACAAAATACATTTTTAAAAAAAATCATAATCTTTACTAATAATAAAGCTGAAAGTCTGTCTGGAGATCTAGATCTCTGTCTGGATCTCTGTGACGCGCATAGCGCCTAGACTTTTCGACCGATTTTCATGAAATTTGGCACAAAGTTAGTTTGTAGCATGGGGGATGTACACCTCGAAGCGATTTTTCGAAAATTAGATTTTGTTCTTTTTCTATTCCAATTTTAATCACATTTACCCGAGCAAAATTATAAGATGGGCGAGTAAATTGCCAAGTTGTCATAACGTGGAACCGTAACATGGGCAAGCCGATTGGCGAGAAATTCTTCTTACATTATTTGTAAATATACAAGCAAACCAAATGACCTTTTATTTTTTCTACAACGGGCAAAGCCGTGCGGGTATCACTAGTATACTATAAAAGACATTAACAATTCCATTTTTACCATTTAAAGTGTTCTTAATGATTGTAAATAAATGGTTAAACCTGTATGATGCTTGTGTCTACTTCTTTGACACATTAAAGTGTTTTAAAGTGTTTTTTTTTTTTTTTTTTTTTTTTGTACCAAATAACTCTTTCTTCCAAATAACTCTTGAGTCAATTTTTCGTCTCCTGCAACTGAACCATACTTTTTAAGAGCCGCTTAGGGGTTACAAGTTTCACTTTGAGGGATTCACTAGAGAAATGTTTTACCAAGGGGGGCTCGGTTATTTCATTTTCACCCCACGAGATCAAATCGTTGTAATCTTTGGCAGCAAAAATTATTTGTTGAACTTTAAACTTCTTAACCCCGCCTCTACTTTGTGTTCTTGCATTCAACACACGTCGTAATCAAAGTTCTCCTACATTTCTACGCTCTTTGCATAACATAGCCAAATGGAGATTATTCTGTTGCATCAAAATACCCATTTCTTTATATAACCCGGTCTATAATGTTCTTAAAATTATGAGAGAGGTATCGTGAATGTAAGATAAGTTTAAATAAATGTTTAGAGCCGTAAGTACGAGAAGGTTTTAACTTGATCTTAAACCACACAGGAGCATACGCTTTGCCCACTTGATCCGTACAAGAAATGGATCCTTTCTTGAAAATGTATGAATGAATAATGATTACTATTAATATATTTCAGTGTTATTATTTGTTTCAAACCATTTTAGCGAAATGCCACGCCCATATAAAGAAAACTATACTTTACTACACTTTAACAATGTACTGAGTCAGAGTCTTGAGATTTTCAGTCGGATTTTTAGTTGCCACGTACAATGGAAACATACGGTTTGCAAATGTATGTCATCTGGAGTGGGGAAGTTTTCCCAGGTTCCTTGAAGGTAAATCTAGTGAGCAAGTCCCACTTGATATAGTGACACACATATCCAATACATATTTGTGATCGGTACTTATGTCCTGTATGTTCTCAAAAAGAACGTTATTTTCAATAGGTAAGGAAGTAACCACAGGAAGATTATAGAACAGGTTTCCAGCTGTTGACCTATTTTTCTTTAAATTCGTTTAATTCTTTTGTTTTACCATCTAAGAATCCATTAGGTTTCTATTCTGTTGTCTCAAAGATGCTCTTGACCAAATGTAATCTATTCTGGAAACTAAAAAGTCATATATTTCACTTACAGAAAGATCTTTTCCAGCCGCACTTTTTAGGCCGTGTCTAATAAAACAGCAACATTTCATTACATCTTCGTAAGTAGGTATTAAAACTTCATTGAAATCGCTAAAGATTCCAAAAATGGGACATTCTGACGTTTATCTCGTCTGCACTTGTTTAGACTGAGCCATTGCAACTCACGACAATGAAGTATCTTACCAACTAACGAAATTTTACGTTACTCACTAACTCAACTCGACAAAGAAATTGACACCTGATCTGAGCTTGGCCCCACTTACACAAATCACTGCTGACCAACCCCGCCCCATTTACACATCTGCTGCTGCAATGACTCAAGCTCCCAGATGCCAGTGCATTCGGCAAAAAGTACGTTTTTGCGAAACCTACTTCGCTCTTGCGGCACCTCAAGACATAATCCGAACAACAGAAAAAAAAGTTATTTTGCGACCTGTTGAGCATAAAAATTGCTTTTCGACAGCATTTGAAGCATAAAGATAGATTTGAAATTTAAAAAAAAAAATTTTAATGTCGCAAAATTGCAATTTTGCTAAACTTTATGCTCTTTGCGGCACCTCAAGACGTGCTTCAATATTTTTCATATTTTTTTAACATCTTGTTTGCATGAAAAGGCCCGCACTACGGCAAATTGAAAATCAAAAACTTTTTTTTTCGTTCCACCCTACTGTACACCCATATTCATTTCTCCAATACTTTCTTTAGGTTCCTGTGGAAAGGATGAAGTGTTCCAGCAATGCGGCTCAGCTTGCCCACCCACATGCAAGAACCAAGGAAAACCCGCGAGGTGCACCATGCAGTGCGTGGCTGGATGTTTCTGCAAGGGGAAGATGGTCCGAAACGAGCAGGGAAGGTGCGTCAATCCGAGAGACTGCAAAAAAGGTGAGAAGACCGCTAGACGAAGATAGTATCAGATGTTTTATGCTGCTAAAGACCTAATCTTAGCTATCACATACTTTAATGTTGTTACCTGTGCCAGCTGCTGCAGGATAAACACTGGTGTTGGTGAAAGAATACATTTCGCACACTTAGCTCGACAGTTACGGGTTCGAGTGAGCAGAACATCGCGCTTTGTTCGCCGAGTATGTTGCTGAAATGGAGCTTGAATTCGATTCTGTTTTTATTGGGAAATCATGTGCTTTATTGTATTGTTCTAACAGCGGAGGCCAGTGCATCCCATACAAAATCAAGTAAGATATTTTCCCTTTCATTTGATGTAGCTTCTGTCAGCGCTTTTCTTATTTCACCTATCAGCTGTCTTAAGAATTTTTGTTTTTAATTTCCTATGCGTAACAAAGACGGCTGCCACAGTTTTCGTAGTTTAATAAGTAAGCAATTTATGTTATCAATGTTAATGGACCTTTCATGAAATTTTGGATTTGTTTACAAAGGCAAATGAGTAGACAATCCCGACAATTTCGCTACAATCCATTCTTCTCTACATAGCAGCAGAGCGGGTAGAGCTAGCGTTTGGGGCCTCCGGTGGCTAGGTTCTGTTTGTTAGGCCGGAGGTCTTCTGTTCGATTCCAATCGATGCCCTGGGTGTTATTTTCTTCGATGTTGTACATCTTTTATGTCTTTCTCCGGAGACAAAGGTGCTTTCTCGCGGTCGACGTATGTGAAGCTGATTAGTTTCTGTACAAATACAAGTAAAATAAAATTTGCCCTCCTTTCGTCTGTGTACACATGCTCATTAAGTCATTCGACAGACTTTTACCATTGTCATCCTAGCATCTACTTTTGAGCGGCTTTTACTTTACATGCTTATTTCTTATCAATAACTTGTTAATTGAAATCTGCGACAGTTGATTGAGGCTGGTTCAGTGACTACAGGAGATTACAGGGTTAAAAATTTTCCGGAAAATTTACGGTAATTGTTACTGGCATCCATGTTACTAGTAACTATTACCGTAAAAATCAAATGTTACTGTAAAATTTTACGGTTTCCGCGGTAGGCCACAGCAACCAATTAGATCTGGGATCGCTTATTTCTCCGGTATAAATTACCGTAAAAATCAGCGATGCTGTAAGTCCGCCATTTTACAGTAACAATTACCAGAAAATCTTCCTGAATTTTAACCCATCTAATGTTGCTTTATTTCTACGCCGTCCTTCAATGACCCCAACATTTGGGATCTGAATGCACGGTTAAGAAATTTTCGAATTTAATAATCATATACTGATTTCTTTTAATTGAAAAAAAAAAATTGAATTTTGACGTCTTGAATTCAAATTATGTTTTCTCAATCACGAGTGTGTGTATGTAGGCGTGTGTGTTTGTGAGTATGGCTGCTGGGCTGGGGGTTTGTGTATGTGTGTGTGGGTAGTTGTGTGTATGAATGTCTGTGTGGGGGGTATGTGTATTTGTATGTGTGTGTAGGCATATGTGTTTGTGTCTGTGTGTAGGCATGAATGTGTGGGTAGTTGTGTGTATGTGTGTGTGTATATTTTTGTGTGTGTGTATGTGTAGGTGTCTGTATGTATGTATGTGTGTATAGGTGTATGTGTTTGTGTGTGTGTGTGTATGTGTGCGTGTGTAGTTGTGTATGTATGCCCGTGTGTGTAGCATATGGATGCAACCTGGAGACGGCTTTCGATATAGGAGCAGCATCGTGAGGAGCCGGTCGACGGTGATGGTGCGGAGGGTGGCGGTGGGAAAATAAAATGATAGGACGCCAAAAACAGTCAAATAAAAGCAATAAGCAATCACAATTGCTCAAAAAATAAATAAATAATAATAACATCATATTCTCTAGAACTTCAACTTGAGAACAAATTTCTGATCATGGGACATGACCTGCGAAAAAGGATGTTAAGGCGATCATTTATTGTTTTTCTCTTTCTTCGCATGTAGTTTACTGGAGTTAGACATATTTTTTGAATTTCATATGTGTAACATTACAACCTATCTCGTTTAAAGCACCACTTTTGGTTAACTTCATTTTTTGTATTTCATTGCATCCCAAAGGAAAGGACAGGACAATAAATGTGAGTTTAGTCACTTTTGACAACGTTGCATAACATGACACAAGTCACTTTGCCTATTTTAGAAAACAACTGTCCTGCGATTGATTGTGCTGAAGGCTGCTGGCTGGATGAAAGTGCGAAACCTTGTCCTCGCTGCGTATGCGACGACGATGAAGAAGGTAAGACTTGATTTTTTTCAAGTACAAAAATAAGTAGCCTTTGTATTACTACTGGTATTGAGAGTTGGAAAGGTAATCAAGGCAGTGCACTTTACTTCAAGCAAACTTATGTCTTAAAAAAGTGGTTAACCTTTCATTTTCAATAGAGCCCTTGCCGAAATTTTCCAGTTTTCGTGGGACCCCTTTCTAGGGCTAATTTAAACAAAGAAAGTGACACAACTTTCACACACACACACACACACACACAAAAAAAAAAATGCTTCGGAGGAAATCAAGGTGAAATAGTTTTGAGCGACTGAGCGCACAAAACATTCTAATGTGATGTTTTTTGGTAAGTTTTATTTTGCCTAAATTAATAATGTGTACTTAAAGTTAAAAAAATTTCTACTAAATTATAATGTTTTAATGATGATTTACTACTGATTATATCGTTTTTACGGCACCACGCATCAGTTATGTAAGCTATTTTTGTGCGAATTTTATGGAAAAAAGAGCATTAAATGTAAACTTTAAATCAATAACTTGTACGTTTTTCCCAATTTTTGAGTTGTATCACTTTCCTTTCCGGGATGCGATATGATAAAAAAGTACATAATATATACAAGATGTCATAAAATTTACCTGGTTGCAATAACATTCAAAGTATCTATAAATAAAATAATAGTGTAAATCAGGGGTAAATTTGTAACTTTTTCACTACAGGAACGTCAATGAGAAATAATTAAATCATTCTGAATGGTGGCTAATTCACCCCAGTGAAAATAAAGCGTAAGTTTGGAACGATCTTGGGATTTGTGAAAGAGATTTCAAGTTTTAAGGAGACATTTTATTTTCAGATTTAACGCCAGCACTTTGCTTTAGTGCGACATAAAATCACTCCATCGCAAAAAAAAAAAAAAAAAAAAAAAAAAAAAAAAAAAAGAAACACATATTTTGTGTCTCCCAAATTGTTATGCCCTGAGCCAGTAACCCACGTCTTAATCTGACCCTGATACCGAAGCAATAAGTCAAATTATTAAGGAACATTTAAGCATGTGTCATTTTTTTTAACGAAACACGTCTCTTGTGATCTTGTGAGCACCTCTTTATTGTGTGTTCATTCTTTAACCCCTATTTTTAATTTAATTTATATATATATATATATATATATATATATATATATATATATATATATATATATATATATATATATATATATATTTGATAGCAATATAAGGATTGAACAAGAACGAAAAATTCTTATAAAAGATGGAAAAAATGAAAAAATCCCAAAATACCCTGGGGCCTCATCAGGGGGTACTCCCCAAGGGTAGGGAAAAACCATGAGATGTTTCGTGAGTGCTGCAGGCGAAATTTGCCTAAAAAAACAGCACTAGTCCCCTACATCTCACAAAACAAGCAATTGGGTTACTGAAAGTCCAGAATATCAGCATGACATGAAATACAAACATTGAACCTTTAAAAAAAACGAAAAATACAAGTTTTATCTAAAGAAAATAGAACAATATATAAGCTACAAGATTTTTATATAAAGAAAAGAGAACAACATTTAAACCACAAGAGAAACAAAATTCATACCTGAACTCAAAATCAAAGGAAAGAACGCACAACCATCAAATTCATGGAACAGAAAAATCAAGGATCTGACAATTGACTATCGCTAGTCCTCCACAAGACTGCAAATGAAATGCTTCGTAAGATGCTCCGGATATTGGTTTTCAGTTAGGGTAGCAGTTAAAATTCGAATCGTTTTTTTTTTCAGATTTGTTTTATTATTGCATATTTTTTTATATCTAATAATTTGTGAAATGATTATATTTTTGAACACTTTTCTACTGACACAACTGTGAAAATGAATTAAAGAATACACTTTAAAATCAAAATCCTGACGTTTATCATACAAAGCTATACTGGGAACTTTATTATTCAGTTGAATATTGAGATCAAGGAAATTAACTGACTCATCCTTATTTGTTTGTTTCAGCAGTAGTTCATTTGGGTGAATTTCTTTGTGTAAATTGTGAAAATCATTGTTATTGAAAATAATAATGTCATCAATATATCTAAATGCTTCTATATTGTTGTTTATTAAAAAAATAGATTCATAAAAATGCAAAAATAGGTTTGCAAATGCACTAGAAAAAGATGTGCCCATCGGTATTCCATTGATCTGTCTGTAGAAATTGGAACCATTGTATAAGTAATTCTCAAAAATACAAAATTAACAAGGTTAATCCAAGAGTGTTTTTCTAAATTGATGTGTTTTTCATATCTGTCGAAAAGTCTATTTGAAACATCGATTATGAGTTTGTGGGGAATGTTAGTGAAAAGATTTTCAAAGTCAAAAGTATTAATACTATGAATATGGTATTTACCACTGTTTATGAAATCCAGAACTTTCTGGTTATTCAGAATTATAAAACTTTTTTCTTCTGCAATTTTGGCCAAGATCTTTTTTAATTTTTCGAAAAAAATGTAACCTGCTTGATTATTGTAGGAGTATGTTTCACTAGTAATGAAATCTGAACTTTATTGGATTTTTATGAAACTTAACCGTTATAAAAAGGAAAGGAAAATTGAAATTGAGATGCCGTGTGTTTAGAATTTTTGTCGAAGGCTAGGATTCTTTTCTTTAAACTAGATTCAGCTTCTGCGACTTTTTTGTATGTATTGATATTCGTATATTCCTTTTGAAGCATAAGTTTATAAAAAAATTTGCACATGATGGCAAAATTATTTGCCGCTTTGTCAACTGTGGTTATAATAAAACTATTTTTTAGGTCCTCTATACTTTTTTTAGGTTTTTTGTCAATTATGTTGTTGTTCTGAATCTCCTGAAAATTATAGCAATAACTGAATTCATCCAAAGATTCAGAACAACAACATAATTGACAAAAAACTTAAAAAAAGTATAGAGAACCTAAAAATAGTTTTATTATAACCACAGCGGCAAATAATTTTGCCATCATGTGCAAATTTTTTTATAAACTTATGCTTCAAAAGGAATATACGAATATTAATACATACAAAAAAGTCGCAGAAGCTGAATCCAGTTTAAAGAAAAGAATCCTAGCCTTCGACAAAATTCTAAACACACGGCATCTCAATTTCAATTTTCCTTTCCTTTTTATAACGGTTAAGTTTCATAAAAATCCAATAAAGTTCAGATTCGTTACTAGTGAAACATACTCCTACAATAATCAAGCAGGTTACATTTTTTTCGAAAAATTAAAAAAGATCTTGGCCAAAATTGCAGAAGAAAAAAGTTTTATAATTCTGAATAACCAGAAAGTTCTGGATTTCATAAACAGTGGTAAATACCATATTCATAGTATTAATACTTTTGACTTTGAAAATCTTTTCACTAACATTCCCCACAAACTCATAATCGATGTTTCAAATAGACTTTTCGACAGATATGAAAAACACATCAATTTAGAAAAACACTCTTGGATTAACCTTGTTAAATTTTGTATTTTTGAGAATTACTTATACAATGGTTCCAATTTCTACAGACAGATCAATGGAATACCGATGGGCACATATTTTTCTAGTGCATTTGCAAACCTATTTTTGCATTTTTATGAATCTATTTTTTTAATAAACAACAATATAGAAGCATTTATATATATTGATGACATTATTATTTTTAATAACAATGATTTTCACAATTTACACAAAGAAATTTACTCAAATGAACTACTGCTGAAACAAACAAATAAGGATGAGTCGGTTAATTTCCTTGATCTCAATATTCAACTGAATAATAAAGTTCCCAGTATAGCTTTGTATGATAAACGTCAGGGTTTTGATTTTAAAGTGTATTCTTTAATTCATTTTCACAGTTGTGTCAGTAGAAAAGTGTTCAAAAATATAATCATTTCACAAATTATTAGATATAAAAAATATGCAATAATAAAACAAATCTGAAAACAGCGATTCGAATTTTAACTGCTACCCTAACTGAAAACCAATATCCGGAGCATCTTACGAAGCATTTCATTTGCAGTCTTGTGGAGGACTAGCGATAGTCAATTGTCAGATCCTTGATTTTTCTGTTCCATGAATTTGATGGTTGTGTGTTCTTTCCTTTGATTTTGAGTTCAGGTATGAATTTTGTTTCTCTTGTGGTTTAAATGTTGTTCTATTTTCTTTATATAAAAATCTTGTAGCTTATATATTGTTCTATTTTCTTTAGATAAAACTTGTATTTTTCGTTTTTTTAAAGGTTCAATGTTTGTATTTCATGTCATGCTGATATTCTGGACTTTCAGTAACCCAATTGCTTGTTTTGTGAGATGTAGGGGACTAGTGCTGTTTTTTTTAGGCAAATTTCGCCTGCAACACTCACGAAACATCTCATGGTTTTTCCCTACCCTTGGGGAGTACCCCCTGATGAGGCCCCACGGTATTTTGGGATTTTTTCATTTTTTTCCTTCTTTTATAAGAATTTTTCGTTCTTATTCATTCCTTATATTGCTATCAAATGTGTTGTCTACCAGTATCATAGAGAAGCCTGTGGCGTGTATTGAACTGAGTAGTGAAGTTCATTTTGGTTGACTTGTCCAGATTATAAATACAATATATGATAGTGTTTCTTTATATATATATATGTGTATAACGACTTTAAAATTATATTTCATCTCTCCACAAAGGAATTTTAGATATTTATAAATGTGTCTCAGTTTGTGTGTTTTTGACAGTGAAAAAAGTAATTCCTTGACAAAAGGTTCAGTTTTTGCAATCAGAATCGTTCTTCTCTATGATTTTACGCGTTTGTCATTTGCAGGTGGACAGAATCCTCCTACGGGTCAACCACCGGTACAATGTTCACCACCCAAGTGCTCCAAGGGTTGCAAGATCGACTATTCCACAAAACCATGTCCAAGTTGCAAATGTCACAATTCAATAGGTATGTTTTTCTTTGAAAGTTTATCAGATTTTGTTTTCGAAACGGATGTGAATCCACTATAAGTTTAATCGGGATGGGTCAGAACACTTCATCTCATTGAGCGCAATATTGTTATAGAATACGCAATCTGTTTGTGTCTACACTACTAGTTTTATTATTCACGTACTGGGAATGTTGATGGTGTAGAAACTCTGCAGATCTTTTTGAAGATTGCTCTTGAAGTCTTCTGGATTACCTGGAGATTTGATAGCAAACGTCTGAACAGTTTAATGAAGAATACCGTTTCAACGGTTCAGTTCTTATTTTCACATTCCATTTTACTACTTAATCAGTGAATAGTAAATTCAAATTTTTTGGAAAAACATTGTATCACCATATATACGCTGTATTTCAAGTAACCATTACAGACATTCCTCATAACTATTGACAAAAAAAAAAAAAAAAAAACCTTTCAAATTTTCAAAATTAATTTGAATTCTGAAATTTTAAATTCAAATTATGTTTTTCGCAATCACGAGTTGCGACAGGACCCTACTCATTGGTTACTACCCCATTCGCTTGTTTCTAGAAACGGTTCCTGTCCCTGCTCTTGGGCGGTTACGTGTGTATAGTTGTGTATGTGTAGGCTTGTGTGTGTGCGTAGACCTGTGTGTATGCACGCTGGCGTATGTGTGTAAAGGCGCGTGTGTGTGTATGAGCGTTCGTGTGTGTAGGACATGGAAGCCACCGACCAGGAGCAGCGGTTACCGGGAGGAGTCGCGCCTGCAGAGGACGGTGGGGTTGAAAAAGGAGCCGGACATCAAGGACGGTCAAATGAAAACAATTAGCAATCGTGATTGCTCAAAAAAAATCTTTTTTTGAATCTACGAATAAAGTTTCTTTTTTGTGCCAGTGAATAAAAATAACATATTTTGAGTTGGAATAACTTATACGCATTTAGAACCTCATACAAAAGTGCAAACTTTTTCTTCCATTACAGGACAAAAATGTGGAAAGAACGAAAAATACAGCACCTGCGTGAACCCTTGCAACGGATGCGACATCAGGGGCAAGTGCAATTTCCTGGTTTGCAACAAAGGCTGCGACTGCATCAAAAACTATCACCGAGATTCCAAGGGCAAATGCATTCCTCTGTCAAAGTGTCCTCCGAAAGGTAAAAAACGAGATTCTAATTAGGGCTCTCACAAAATATAACAATAAATTTTTCTAAAAATTTCAGCGAAATTTTAAGACGGGTCCTTAATTGGATTTCAGCTTCATAAAAGAACTTCAGATTCCTTATGAATCGACAAATGCGTTTTAGTCTGTTGCTGAGAGTGACAAAAGTAGTTTTTTGACAAAAGAATCAGTTTTTGTAGTCAGAAGTGTTCTTCTCTTTGATTTTCTGCATCTGTTATGTGCAGGTGGAGAGAATCCTCCAACTGGTCAACCCCCGGTGCAGTGTGATCCACCCAAGTGCCCCAAAGTTTGCAAGATCGACTATTCTACAAAACCGTGTCCAAGTTGCAAATGTCAAAATTCACCAGGTATGTTTTTTGAAAGTTCATCAGATTTTGTGATTAATTTTGACTAGTTTAAGTGACTAGCTAATTTTGCCAACACATTTCCAAATATTTCCGATTAGTTTACTGGTATCCTTTACACTTGAGGGAAGTACTCGTGGGTGAAAGCTTATGGAATCGTTCTTTATTTTATTATCAGAGATTATTTCAGAGTTTGCATGCACACCTTAATTTCAAGTTAGGTGTTGTAGACGTTTTGAATAAAACAACTTCAAGCTAAAAACGAGAGGACACAAAAACACTTTCTTTCCGACAATGACTGCCTAATCTGGGAACTTACAATGACGATCTCTATGTGACAGTGCCGATTGCAGGTTTTCAAATCTACAATTTTCTAGAGATATTTGGGTGAGTGGAATTACCCACTGGGGGGAGCGTACTTACCCTACTCCCCTTAGCTCTTTAACTCAAAAATTGGTAATCCGAATCACGATTGCTATATGGTATTTTATGGCTGCAATATGTGTCTCACGAAAATTGCAATTTTCACTGGTAAATCGCGATTGCTAGATGGTATTTTATGACTCCATTATGTGTCTCACGAAAATTGCATTTTCACAGGTAAATCGAGATTGCTATATAGTATTTTATGACTCCAATATGTGTCTCACGAAAGTTGCAATTTTCACAGGTAAATCGCGATTGCTAGATGGTATTTTATGACTCCATTATGTGTCTCACGAAAATTGCAATTTTCACAGGTAAGTCGAGATTGCTATATGGTGTTTTATGACTCCATTATGTGTCTCACGAAAATTGCAATTTTCACAGGTAAATCGAGATTGCTATATGGTATTTTATGACTCCAATATGTATCTCACGAAAATTGCAATTTTCACAGGTAAATCGCGATTGCTAGATGGTATTTTATGACTCCATTATGTGTCTCACGAAAATTGCAATTTTCACAGGTAAATCGAGATTGCTATATGGTATTTTATGACTGCAATATGTGTCTCACGAAAATTGCAATTTTCATAGGCAAATGCGGCAAAAATGAAGAATATTCAGATTGCGGCACTCACTGTCCCTTGACCTGCAAGGAGCCGGAGCCCAGACCTTGTAACAGGAAATGTGCCAGGGGTTGCTTCTGCAAGAAGGGATACGTCAGAGCAGACGATGGAACTTGCGTCAAGCCCGAAAACTGTCCAAAAGAACAGAGTAAGTGATTGCCTACCGTCTTTTTTACTTGACACTTGTGCACGTCAGTATGTTTTTATTTCCAAAACATCATGCTCAATTTTGCTGTAAAAGGTTATAAAATTAGTTAAGAAATACGCGTGAGGAAAGCTCATAGCGTTTGTCAAAACCATTCTCTTCGTTTAAAAGGTCTATTTCCCTGCGACACACAGACACTAGTTTCAATATTGAAACTTCGAAAAACGGCAACCCTATGATTGGACTTTTGCTTGGGCAACCCTATACCAGTGGTTTTGTAATATTTTTACCTACATTTTTTAAAATATAATTTATGTGGAAACTCGACGAGGGCAAATTACTCATTTTTGGGCAACTTTTGGCCCCTGGCAACAATGACTAGTTCACACGCAACAGGTAGGTGTTAAAGTCTGATTCTTTGTAATGTTAAAGAATCAGACTTTAACAGTAGGCAACCTTACTTTAACGTTTTATTTACAGCTTTTACTCGTCATTTATCATAACAATTTTTGGAAACTCGATGAGGGTAAATTACTCATTTTTAGGCAACTTTTAGCCCCTGGCAACGATGATTAGTTCACACGCAACAGGTAGGCAACCTTACTTTAACGTTTTCTTTACTGCTTTTACTCGTCATTTATCATAACAATTTTTGGAGACTCGATGAGGGTAAATTACTCAATTTTGGGCAACTTTTAGCCCCAGCAACAATGATTAGTTCACACGCAACAGGTAGGCAACCTTACTTTAACGTTTTCTTTACTGCTTTTACTCGTCATTTATCATAACAATTTTTGGAGACTCGATGAGGGTAAATTACTCAATTTTGGGCAACTTTTAGCCCCAGCAACAATGATTAGTTCACACGCAACAGGTAGGCAACCTTACTTTAACGTTTTCTTTACTGCTTTTACTCGTCATTTATCATAACAATTTTTGGAGACTCGATGAGGGTAAATTACTCAATTTTGGGCAACTTTTAGCCCCAGCAACAATGATTAGTTCACACGCAACAGGTAGGCAACCTTACTTTAACGTTTTCTTTACTGCTTTTACTCGTCATTTATCATAACAATTTTTGGAGACTCGATGAGGGTAAATTACTCAATTTTGGGCAACTTTTAGCCCCAGCAACAATGATTAGTTCACACGCAACAGGTAGGCAACCTTACTTTAACGTTTTCTTTACAGCTTTTACTCGTCATTTATCATAACAACTTTTGGAGACTCGATGAGGGTAAATTACTCAATTTTGGGCAACTTTTAGCCCCAGCAACAATGATTAGTTCACACGCAACAGGTAGGCAACCTTACTTTAACGTTTTCTTTACAGCTTTTACTCGTCATTTATCATAACAATTTTTGGAGACTCGATGAGGGTAAATTACTCAATTTTGGGCAACTTTTAGCCCCAGCAACAATGATTAGTTCACACGCAACAGGTAGGCAACCTTACTTTAACGTTTTCTTTACTGCTTTTACTCGTCATTTATCATAACAATTTTTGGAGACTCGATGAGGGTAAATTACTCAATTTTGGGCAACTTTTAGCCCCAGCAACAATGATTAGTTCACACGCAACAGGTAGGCAACCTTACTTTAACGTTTTCTTTACAGCTTTTACTCGTCATTTATCATAACAATTTTTGGAGACTCGATGAGGGTAAATTACTCAATTTTGGGCAACTTTTAGCCCCAGCAACAATGATTAGTTCACACGCAACAGGTAGGCAACCTTACTTTAACGTTTTCTTTACAGCTTTTACTCGTCATTTATCATAACAATTTTTGGAAACTCGATGAGGGTAAATTACTCATTTTTGGGCAACTTTTAGCCCAAGCAACAATGATTAGTTCACACGCAACAGGTAGGCAACCTTACTTTAACGTTTTCTTTACAGCTTTTACTCGTCATTTATCATAACAATTTTTGGAAACTCGATGAGGGTAAATTACTCATTTTTGGGCAACTTTTAGCCCCAGCAACAATGATTAGTTCACACGCAACAGGTAGGCAACCTTACTTTAACGTTTTCTTTACAGCTTTTACTCGTCATTTATCATAACAATTTTTGGAAACTCGATGAGGGTAAATTACTCATTTTTGGGCACTTTTTAGCCTCTGGCAACCCTGCTTAGGGTCCGGAAAAGGGTAGAAAACCTTACTTTAGCCTTTTATTTACAGCTTTTACTCTTCATTTATGACAACAATTTAAGGAAACTCGATGAGGGGTAAATCATCTCCCTCTTTGAAAACCTTTTATCCCTTGTTTAGGGACCCGAAAAAGGAAGGCAACCTTACTTAAGCGTTTTATTTCCATCGTTTACTCTTCATTTATGAAAACAATTTTCGGAAACTCGATGAGGGTAAATTTCTGATTTTTAGGCACCTTTCACCCCCTGGCAAATCTGATTATTTCATGTGAAAGAGGTAGAAATTCTTACTTTCGAGTTTTATTTTCAACTTTTATTCTTCATCTATGGAAACAATTTTAGGAAACTCGATGAGGATAGGTCTCAAGCCTAGTGGGATCTTAGACTATAATAGCTTCACCGGCAGATCCGCCGGTCGATCGCAATTTAAGCTGGTTGATGGAACCACTTGACATTTTTGACCAATAGTAAGTATTTTTCACCTGCGCGTTATTCGTCTGCGCAAGTAACCGGGAATCAACCGAAAGCGTTCGATGAAGCATCGGTTGGTGAACAGCCGGTGAATAACCGCTGATGTCATTAGCTGTCATGTGATCAACCGACCGGTAGCGACCAGTAGCGGTACGAACGAAACTTATACAGGTATAATGGTTACCTATGGCAAATGTTTTCTGCACTTGCATCAGCCATATTACCCCCATTTCCTTTTTTGTCGGTTAAAATTCCGTGTCAATTTCTCAAATCGTTTTACCTTTTTCTTCATCTTTATTTTTCATTAGCCTTTTGCGACTATTGAGTGTCCCCAACTTTCTGCTGCTAAGAGTTCTGCTGACGCGTTCTCTTAGCAGTTATATTTGTTCCCGATTTTTATGAGCTATCACAATGTAATTTTTGCCCGCTAAAATATCTGCCTACACTGTTAAAACTACAGGTTGCGTTTGGCACCTTTCAGTGGTGAAACGCTTGTTCACCAGCGACACCCGATAGAGAGCCGAAATTGCACCCTTAGCAAGGGTGAAAAACTGGCTCCCTTCACCCAACGTGCACCGTAGGTGAAAGATGGTACTCTAGGTGAGAAAAATGGCACCTTTATTGCTTCCTAGAGAGATCCCCCCCCCCCCCCCGTGTTTGCGTTTTTTAATACAATTCTGTTTTATTTATTTTGATTTATATATACGAAGGCATTTGATCACATTTCAACTTTCGAACATAGTTTAGAAGTGTTCATGACTTTAATTTGTCTGTTCGTGCACTAACTTTCTTATATTCACACTTGGATTGCTCAGTAATGAATATGTTGTTGACAACTTTTACTGCATGATCCGGAAATGAATAGGGAAGGTAGTTATCAATCATTTGCCGGAACAACCAGAAATATTAGGTAACATTAGATTAGAATCATGGGAAAATAAAAGCGTTCATAAACGTTTAAAATTTTAATCGAGCGTAACATATCAATACTTAGTATAAGGTTCGATATTTGAGTATCCTTATGCGTACAAGATAAATACTGATATAAAAGCCCTTCTTTCCAATGTCAAGTTTTCCGTCAGATTAAAAATAAAAACGAGTAGATAACTACATTCGCTTCATGCAATGACGCCTAAAGAAAGATACTGTTACAAATTCTGTAAATAGTAATTATTGTAGGAACGTAACCTGTAAATAGTTTCCCGTAATGAATATACAACCCCTTTTTCATATGGCTAAAATATACGACCCCTATTCCCTTTTTGTTCATTGATAAAAGTTGATAACGGACAACGCATTTCGAGAAGCGTGTGGAATATTTGAGAAAATTCTTTTCGGTGTATTTAAGCCGTTAGCGATGGATAAACAGTTAGTTTCGATTGAGGATTTCGAGCTGAGCGTGTGTATTTGCTCTGTTTATAGCGAGGCATTTCGCTGTGTTGTTTTCGTATTTGGAAGTAAATACGTGTGTAAACGTTGAGTTTACGGTGTTGTGTGATAATTGCTTTATTGCTGATGAATAATTTAGCAGTTGTTGACGATCTTTCCTGTACATAGTGTAAATAAATTTCCTGTGTTTTTATCAAGAACTGTGTCTTCATTTCAAGAAAGCGGAAGTCGCACCGAATCCGTTACAATTTGGCGCCCAACGTGGGGCTTCTTCTGGACTTTCTTGGAGTAAGTTTGACTTTGGACATTTTTTCATAAAGACTGTTTGAATTTATAGACTTTGTTTTTATGGTGATTACTCGCGCAATGGATGAACAATTAAAACAACTTCTTGACGCAATCACCTCTGTGAAAAGTGATTTGACTGCAAGTTTTACTGCAAATCAGGAACAATTGAAAAAGGAATTAGCGACTAACCAAGAACTGTTAAATAGTGATTTAACTGCTAAAATCACTACAAGTCACGATGAAATGAAAAGTGACCTAACGTCGATGAAAACCATGATGGAGAATCAACTAACCGCCATGGGAGATAAAGTCGATGCCCTGGAAGAAAAATTTGATACTGTGGAAGAGCGCATCGCCAATATGGAAAATAAGTTGGAAGAAGAAGACAAGAAATTGACTTCATTTAAGGAAGAAATAATTAAGGACGTGGAAAGGAGATTGGCGACCGCGGAAAGCAGTTCTGTACAGTTTGGCGCTCCCACATCGGTTGCTCGACCGTCCATTAAACTTGCCACATTTGATGGGAAAAGTTCGTGGCAGGTGTACAAGACCCAATTCATGATAGTGGCGGAAGCGAACGGATGGGACTCTGCTACCAAGGCCTGCCATCTTGCAACATCCCTGAGAGGTGACGCAGCGGACATTCTCCAGACCCTTCCGGACAGCCAGCGCCTGGATTTCGCCGCCCTCACAGCTGCGTTGGAGCTTCGCTTCGGTGAGAAGTGCCAGAAAGATTTCAGCCGACTCCAGTTGAAGTCCCGTTTCCAGAAAACTGGGGAAACCGTGCAAGAGCTTGCGGCGGACATCGAGAGACTGTCTCATCTTGCTTTTTACGACTGCCCTGCGGATGTTCGAGACAACCTGGCACTCAACTACTACATCGACGGGGTTCGAGATCCGGAAATCCAGAAAGCTCTACGGATGGCGGATGTCAAAGACCTGAATTCTGCCGTTGTGTATGCGATGAGATACGAGGCCGCCCAAGAAGCAACCCGTGTGGATCGCCATCTAATCCGGACTCAGGAAGCTGATGAGTCTGATTCCAGGTCGTCCCACCTCGCTGAACTTGAGAGACAACTCGGTGACTTGACAAGACATCTGAGCAGCATAACAGCCCAAAAGAAACAAGAGCAGAAGTGCTGGAAATGCGGTAGTGAAGGACACCTGCGAAGGAGTTGTCCGGCTCGCCAAACTACGCGAGGGAAGGAAATCACCACCACTAAAGCTCTGCAGATTTCCTCTTCTAGTAGTGGCAGTGATGGACTTTTCATTTACGCACATGTAAATGGGAACCCCTGCAGACTGATTGTTGACACTGGAGCCAATGTGACAATCATTAGGACAGATGTGGCTCGTGAATTTGGATTGAAACTGCTGTGGACATCGCCACGCGTAAGTCTCCAGACTGTGACAGGTGACAAGATCGAGATTGACGGTAAAGTGGACTTGGAAATAGTGTTTGGGAATGCCACCTACCATCATACGGCATTCGTTGCTAACATCACGGACCCCTTCATTCTCGGATTGGACTTTTTGAAGAAATATGACTTCACTCTCGACTTCAAGACTAATGAGCTGCACTCGATGAGAGAAGACATAGCCGTTTTCCCTGCAGAAAGTGATGTAAAATCCGCTCATCAAATAATAGCTCAAACAGATTTATCGATTCCCTCAAGGTCAGAATCATTAATACCTGGCTCCCTTGAAGAAAGCAATAGTTTTCGATTTGGACTCATTGAATACCCTAACCTAAGCAATAACCTAAAAGGAGTGCTGGTAGCATCTACGCTTGTGGACCTTTCCAAGGATGTAATTCCTGTAAGAGTCGCCAACGTGAGTGAAAGGCCAAGGAATATTCGGAAAGGTGAAGTGTTAGCAACTTGTACTCCAGTAAACTGCATCATTAGAAGAATCAATTCCCCCGAGACTGTGTCTTCTGAGTCCTTGACATCGAAGTTAATTGGGAGTGCACCCTTATCGAAGGATCAAAGAACTGCTGCGGAACAATTGGTGGACGACTTCAAGCATCTGTTTTCATCTACATCGGAGGATGTTGGCCGTACGAATTTAACGCAGCATAGGATTTACACTGGAGAACACCCCCCTATTAAACAGCATCCAAGACGACTACCGTTCGCTAAGAAGGAAGAGGTTGAAACCCTCCTGAAAGAGATGAAGGAGAATGATGTAATCGAACCCTCATCCAGTCCTTGGGCCTCTCCCATCGTCTTGGTCCGAAAGAAAGATGGCTCCACCAGATTTTGTGTCGATTACCGACGGCTGAATGAAATCACCAAGAAAGACAGTTACCCTCTTCCACGGATAGACGACACCTTGGACACTCTTTCCGGACACAAGTGGTTTTCGACCCTGGACTTGAAGAGCGGCTACTGGCAGGTTGAAATACACCCTGATGACCGAGAGAAGACAGCGTTTACAACTGGACAAGGCTTATGGCAGTTTAAAGTGATGCCCTTCGGCCTCTGCAATGCACCAGCTACGTTCGAGCGTCTTATGGAGACAGTGTTAAGAGGACTTTCCTACGAATCCTGTCTGGTCTATTTAGACGATATCATCATCGTGGGACGCAGTTTCGAAGAACATCTGGAAAATCTTAGGAAGGTGCTGCAAAAGCTTAAGGAAGCCAATTTGAAGTTAAGCCCGTCCAAATGTAATTTGTTCCGCCGGGAAGTGAACTACCTTGGTCACATCATCTCTTCTGAGGGTGTACAAACCGATCCAGAGAAGGTATCTGCGGTCAGGAGTTGGAGTCGTCCCGAAAACATCCATCAGTTGCGAAGTTTCCTGGGGCTCTGCACGTACTACAGGAAGTTTGTGAAGGGTTTTTCCAACATTGCACGACCTTTGCATAAGCTGACGGAGAGCAAGCAAAAGTTTGAATGGTCCAAAGAATGCGAAGATGCATTTCTACGACTGAAGGAGGCTTTAACATCAACGCCTATCCTCGCCTATCCTCAGCCTGAAAAATCCTTCATCCTGGACACTGATGCGAGCAACGAGGGAATTGGAGCTGTTTTATCCCAAGAAATTGACGGAAATGAACATGTCATCGCTTACTGGAGCAAATGCTTATCAAAGTCGGAGCGAAATTACTGCGTCACCAGAAAGGAGTTACTGGCCATAGTGAAAGCTGTAGAACACTTCCATCATTACCTCTACGGCCGAAAATTTCTGCTTCGGACAGATCATGCCTCATTAACTTGGCTTTTGAACTTCAAAAATCCGGAAGGCCAGATAGCCAGATGGATACAGCGGCTCCAGGAATATGACATGGAGATCAAGCATCGAAAAGGGTTATCTCACGGTAATGCCGACGCTTTATCAAGGAGACCCTGTCCTGAGAACTGCCACTATTGTTCCCGAATCGAGAAACAGTATGGAACGACTAGCCCTACCGCCTATCAGGTGACAGTGACTCCAACATCATCAGAACCTGATCCATGGAGTGATGACCAAGTTCGAAAAGATCAACTTGAAGACCCCGACATAAAACCAATTTTAGAGTTCATGGAAAGTGACAGTCGACGCCCTAGCTGGCAGGACGTTTCCATCTTCAGTCCTGCAACAAAAAGATACTGGGCTTTATGGAACTCACTCCATTTACGGAACGGCGTGCTACACCGGAAATGGGAATCTGACGACGGCAAAACATCTAGGTGGCAGTTACTACTTCCCCGATCAAGGATTTCAGATGTTTTGAAAGAAATACATAGTAGTGCGACTGGAGGACATTTTGGTGTGTTGAAAACCCTCAATAAAGTTCGGGAGCGCTTCTTCTGGAGCAAGGCGAAGGATGACGTGGAGAAGTGGTGCCATTCTTGTGACGCCTGTGCTGCTCGTAAAGGACCAAAGAAGAGAAGCAGAGGGAAGCTACATCTGTACAACGTTGGAGCTCCTTTCGAACGAATTGGGATCGACATCCTGGGTCCTCTACCAAGAACTGCTGATGGGAACAAATACATTCTTGTTTCCATCGACTACTTCACCAAATGGCCGGAAGCATATCCCATTCCAGATCAAGAGGCTACCACCGTAGCAGAGACTCTAGTCCAACATTGGATCTCGAGATATGGAACACCTTTGCAGATTCATTCCGATCAAGGGAGGAATTTCATCTCTGCTGTGTTTAAGGGCCTATGTCAAATTTTCGGAATTGAGAAAACTAGGACAACACCACTACACCCACAATCGGACGGCATGGTGGAGAGATTTAACCGCACAATCCTGAACAATCTCTCACTTATGGTATCCAGAAATCAACAGGATTGGGACAAGAAGCTACCTTTGTTCCTGCTGGCCTACCGCAGTGCTGTGCACGAGACTACCGGATATGCCCCATCTCAGATGCTCTTCGGACGAGAGCTTCGGCTACCTTGTGATCTCGTCTTCGGTCGTCCTCCGGATGCGCCTTCATCGCCTGAGGAGTACATCCAGGATCTCCAGGCCCGGTTGGAAGACGTTCATAACTTCGCACGAGAGCGAATCAACATCGCGGCGGAGAAGATGAAGACCCGATACGACACAAGATCTACTGGACATGAATTCAACGATGGCGACAAGGTTTGGTTATGGAATCCCATCCGACGGAAAGGTCTGTCACCCAAATTGCAGTCGCATTGGGATGGACCCTACAAAGTCCTTAACCGACTGAATGACGTCGTAGTGAGGATCCAAAAATCACCTAATGCAAAACCTAGGGTTGTACATTATGATCGGTTAAGCCCCATACTATGGCCATAGTTCATGAGTATTACGTAAACAACCATGGTTGATAACATAAAAGTTGTAGATAATTTTTGCTTTTAATGTTTAGTAATATTTCTTGTTATTATTGTGCTTTTTGTATCTGTTAGTAATTAATTAATGTGTATATTTGTAAACTTGTTATAGAAGTTTGGCACCCTTTCTGGGGATTGTACTGCCCGGGACGTGCAGTCCTTAGGAAGGGGGCAATGTTACAAATTCTGTAAATAGTAATTATTGTAGGAACGTAACCTGTAAATAGTTTCCCGTAATGAATATACAACCCCTTTTTCATATGGCTAAAATATACGACCCCTATTCCCTTTTTGTTCATTGATAAAAGTTGATAACGGACAACGCATTTCGAGAAGCGTGTGGAATATTTGAGAAAATTCTTTTCGGTGTATTTAAGCCGTTAGCGATGGATAAACAGTTAGTTTCGATTGAGGATTTCGAGCTGAGCGTGTGTATTTGCTCTGTTTATAGCGAGGCATTTCGCTGTGTTGTTTTCGTATTTGGAAGTAAATACGTGTGTAAACGTTGAGTTTACGGTGTTGTGTGATAATTGCTTTATTGCTGATGAATAATTTAGCAGTTGTTGACGATCTTTCCTGTACATAGTGTAAATAAATTTCCTGTGTTTTTATCAAGAACTGTGTCTTCATTTCAAGAAAGCGGAAGTCGCACCGAATCCGTTACAATACGTTAACCAAAACACGATGTGAAACTCATGAGTCAAACGCCGAGTGAGAAAGATTTCTTTTCAGTCGGTTTTTTTTTTCCCTCCGCCTTTGCTGCTTTGTTCGTGGTACTTCATTTGAGAAGAAATAGATATTAGTATATTGGCTGCTCACGTCGATGCATTTTTATTCCGGAATTAGCAATTCAATTATCAGCTGATTTAAACGTTTTTATTTTTAACGTTGTTGTTGTTCAAGATAGTACTGATAAATAGTTTTAGGTAACAGTTTTGCAGGATATAAATAGCAAGATATTAAATATTTAATAAGGTAAACGGAACAATAAGCAGTTATCAACATACTTTAAACACTTTAAATATGTTCGAAAGCTCTAAGTGCTACAATATGATCAAATGCCTTTACTTACGCGATATTTCGAAGATTAATCCACGAATTTTTCAGTTTTGTACTTCATTCAATGTGAAAGCAAATTTCGTTGCAACTTCCTTCGTTCGCCATTCAAACTGAAGTCGTCGTTGGACGATAAGTCAGAGCGCATGCGCAATGAGTCGCTCTCCTATTGAATCACTTTTGTTAACGTCGTTCACCCACTGAGGAACCAAAAGCACCTTGACGACACTTCCTAGCCTCCGTTTCACCCCGCGGCACTGTTTTTTCACCCTAGGGTGAAATTCTTTACCCCTGTGGCACTTCTGGTTTTAACAGTGTAGTCTTTGAAAGCTACTCGCGTCAGCAGTGGCGGATTGGTTGAAAAAATCGGCCCTGGCATTAGGAGGTGTAGCGGCCCCATAGATATTAAATTTTACCTAACGATTAGGACAATATGAGGAAATTATTCTTAACAACTAAATATGTTTTATTTAAACAAAATTTAACAGATAGGAACACTTCTGCGCTTTAATGGTGAACAAATTGATACAGTATTAGCTAAACCTTAGGGGAAAATTGTGATTGTAACTGTCCATTTAAGAATTTTTATAATGACCAGAATTTGATTGAATATTTCCATAATGATATCACTGCTTGGCTAGTATGTCCTTTTCTGCAGTCATAACAAGTAACTTAATTGCCCTGTTATATGAAACTGATCTAGCGAAGTTCATGGGTGAAAGACGAGGGCCGTCTTAGAACGTGAAGGGGTCCCTCGACACTAACATACATTACTGGGTCCTGTCATAAACATTCCCTTTTTTATGCTGCCATATCCTGACAACCCTCAGACTCGATGCGAGGTCTAAAACCTGGTGGGAGGGGCCGGGTACGAGTTTGGCAGCCCCTTAATATTTTTTCAAACACATGTATCAATACAAAGAGAGAGAGAGGGGACTTAGCTTTTTGGCTTCTGGGAGTCATCAAAGTATTAGCAATATAAACTTAATGGAAAGATTAACATTTAGTCTGAAATAGGGGGGGGGGGCGGGGTCATCTCCCCCGGAAAATTTTCGAAATTGTCGTCTTAAAAAGTCAATTTTAGACAATATTTGGTGATGTTAGGGGAGCGTAGGTTCAGGGTTTCTCCTGCTGCAATTTTTCAGAAGTGAAAATCCAAAAACAGAATTTTAAGTTATCTTCGAGTATATGGTATGAAGAGCGGTTCCGGGGGCTCTCTCAGAAATTTAAAAAAATATATTTGCTCTGAAAACGCACTTTTAGAAGATCTTTAGTAATTTTAAGAACCTGAAAATTTTCAAATTGAAGTCTTAAAAGCCTTTTTTGGTAAAGACTAGGACACCGGCAGTTACTCGAAAATTAAGTTCCAAAAACGAAATTTTTTCTGACCTTCAGTGATGTTAGGAAAAGGAGTTTTCAGGAGGCTCACCCCGGAAAAAATTTCGAAATTGAAGCACTTAAAACGAGAATTAAAACGTTCTTCATTGATGATGCCGAGAGAGAGAGGAGGGGACGGGGCACTTTCCCAAAAAAATTTTGATACTGTTAATTTAAAAACACAGTATTAGACCATCTATGGGAATGTTAAAAAAATGGGAGAGGTTCAAGTACTTTCCTCCAGCAAATTTTCGAAACTGGATACTCCTCAATGTTATTTTAAGATTGCAAATTTTTAAATAATTTTACGGAAAAACATATTTTGTCACTTTTATTCCAATTGGTATAAACAGGGTCGCCGAGAACAAAAGAGGATCCGGGAAAAAAATGACAAAGGTCAATTTTTTCACAAGAATCCTTCTACACCTTTCACCATTAGGATATTTTACCCTCTGCACGAGTTCAATTCCTAGCCGGGCCCCTGTTCTTCAACTAAGTTGACATGACCTCACGTCGGCCCTT